>NC_069721.1:18206095-18506095 GCF_027358585.1 Pangasianodon hypophthalmus
TTTCTCTAAGGCAGAATATGAGCGGTTATCCCACTACCGTGGTGCCCACGGATGGGGTAGTGTCAGTGTTGATGGTGAGTTCCTCTGGTACTACTAGGGTTTGCTATTTATGTGAGAGTAAGAGCAGTGACATGTCGTTGGCCCATTAAGATGATGTTAGCCCTGGAGTGCCAGATTGGACATAGTGTTAGCATGTTGCTGCAGGACACAGGAGCTGAAGCATGACATCTTTTTATTCATGTAGACTGCAGACAGACTTAACCTGTTTCAAATAAAACTGAACCTGTATAAACAGGTAAATGCCTAGGCTTCAAATTGCATATGTACTTCCTTAAACTGAAGCCAAAATGTGTTTAATATAGTAAATATTTATACAAGCGTATCTGATTTATTTCCAGTTTTGAATGAATCTCTGGCCATCTTAAACACTTCTGCAAACCGGCTGATGTTTGACGACTGGGAGAAGAGCAAGAGCCGATCGCAGTGTATCCGCTGTGCTGTGGTTGGAAATGCAGGAATCCTGAATGGGTCAAAGAAAGGCCTGGAGATTGACAAGAACGACTACGTATTCAGGCAAGATGATATTTGTGCTGTCCTTTTCAGGAAAATGCAGTGTCCTGCAGTCCTAAAATTAGACAAACCACAGACCTGACCTCAGCATCACTGTTTATACTCTGATTAATGCTAGCCATTAATAAACCACCTGTTAATTTTTTTTGTTTTTGCTATACACTGAGACATTGATGAATATGAGCTGATAGATCAGAATTCTAGCTTCAGAAGTGTGGCTTTGTGTAATTCTCACTGCATTCAACTGAAGGTTTTAATAAAAAAAAAAAAGAGAGAAAATTTAAGTATGTGCTCAGACACACATAACCCCAAGATAAATTGGACCATATCTTTATCTTAGATGTGTGCACTTGGCTACAGTCATCATTTTCAGTATTATTCATCCCAAAACAGTACAGACTGTTCAAAATGTTTTTTTTAGCTTGGAACCAAAGGCACAAAAGGTTCATAAGTTTAAGTAAAAGAACAACATGCAAAATATTAATGAATGAACAAAATAGAAATGGTGTAACTAATTCCTCTCTCTCTCTCTCCTTCAGGACAAATGGTGCAGTTATTAAAGGCTTTGAGGAGGATGTTGGCTCACGTACCTCTTTCTACACCTTCTCCACGAACACCTTTCGCAACTCTTTGAGAAGTTATGCACGTGTAGGCTATAAAAGTGCTCCACAGAGCAAGGTAAGGGACAGTCCAACTCTTAAGTACTTCATAGAGGCCACCGAGAAGGGCTTTTGAATAATCCAGCTCAGTACTGTTTGAATAAAAAGATCTAAAAACAATATGTAAACAAAAACAGAAGAACATTGTTCTGTTATAAGCTGCTGGTTATTACATAGATAGTTAGATAGTAACTTGGCTAATGCTAACTAACTAACTGGTGAATGTATTGCAAGTCGGTTTTATAAGACTGAGAAATCAATAGCTAGGCTCTATTAACTACAGCTCATAAACAAGAGAACCTAATTGACAAGAGAAAGGAAAATAAAATTTCATTTTTTAAAAACTTTTTTCATGCTCCTTTTAATGTTTTTGCCCCTCTTTCCCTTCACATTTCCAGGAGACCAGGTACATTTTCCTGCCTGATCATGACCGGGACTATATTCTCATGAGAGCTGCATCCTTGCACATACCAATCACGAAAGGCAAAGACCAGAGTTCTAAGTAAATACTGAAGATTTTACAAATTTAATACGATTGTCTTAATATACTTTTCAGGATAAATACAATTTTAGATATATAAGCTGGTAAATAACATCTTTTCTGGTCCTCTTAGGCCTCCCAAATATTTTGGATCTAATGTAACTGTAGAGAAGTTTAAAATGTACCACCCCGACTTCATCCGTTACCTCAGAAACAGGTGAGATCAGCTGTTTAAAGACATTGTTTTTGATGTGGCCTGATACAAGGTGGAGTTATTTTCAACAACAATTTCATTTTCATTTGAGAAAGATTTCATAATTTTAATAAGTTTACTAACTAAGAACATAAAAGCAGAATCTGAATATTACTTAGTGGGCAATACGTTTTGTGTCTTTTGAAATTAGTCATCATTTATAAAATTAGTCATCATTTATATACATTATCATTTACATTATATAACATATATAAATTTAAAGATTTTGTGTGCAGACTCAAAAGTATTAACCACTAAGTAATATTCAGATTCTGCTTTTATGTTCTTATTTAGTAGTGTACTTACTTATATAGTATTAATTTAACACTTGGGCATTCTTGATCTTTCAACTTATCAATTAAATAGGTCCAAAGTATTTCATTAATACATTTAGCCATTAACAGTACAGAAATGTAAATGTTCAGCTGTGTCTGTAGGCTACAGCATCATTTCTCTTTGTCATGCTGTAGGTTTCTGCATTCGGGCAGACTCAAAACCAAACTTAGAAACATCTACAGGCCGTCTACAGGAGCCGTGATGCTGCTGGCCGCGCTTCATACGTGTGACGAGGTAGAAGCGCTTTGCTTTAAATAGATTTAGTTCTTTCAGATTCAGTCTAAACCAAGTGCTGTATTGTCAGCATATTTTTATTTTAGAGATGTTATTAAAGGGAATTGTTATGATGATTACCTCTGCCCAGTCCTATACAAACAAATCCAGGCTCTTTTGATGACCGCTACATTAAACTTTTTAAATGAGTTTTATTAGCTTTGTAATATCAATCAATTCTTTTGTCATTCTTTGAAATGTATTCATTGGTAATTGAAAAAAAAATAGCTTTGGGGAAAACTGATCTTTCTCTTTTGTTTGTTGTAATGCCAAAAGGTGAATGCCTATGGATTTATGACACCAGACTACAAGAACTACTCAGACCATTATTACGACAAAATACATCACCAAGTACATTTCTACGCCAACCATGACCTGCGATTGGAGTTGAATCTGTGGCAGAAGCTGCACAAGGCAGGACTGATAAAGCTCTATATGCGAACATGATCCTAACTCTAACGAACCAAACTGGACTCTATGGCGTCTGATCCCGCTCAGGATTTGAGGATATGCTGCAGATAAAAATCTTGTGACATTTTATTACCTTTGGATTTGGCCTACTTCACCTAAACATAAGGGTAAAGGTAAAGGCAAGATTTATTTAAGATGTATTTATAAACTTTTTAAACTACATGACCTGTAAATCAGTTCAGGTACTGTGAAGTTACAGCTGGTGAAAATGGTGATGACCTTTTAACTGTGTTTAAAGGGCCAAGGTTCCTAAAAACTTGGTGAACATGTGTGACCTGTGTCTGTGACCTGTGTGTGTGTGTGCGTGTGTTAAATGAAGGAAGAACTGTGTGAGTGCGAGTTGTAATTCAGTACCTCAAGTTGAAGAATCACACTGATGAAGATTCTAATATAAAGTTTATACAAGATAATTTATATATTTGTGGAAAATCTTTAATACTTTCATGCCAAGTAGGTAACCTTTTTCAGACAGGGAAAATATTATGAAGGCTATATGTGGATGATAGGGCTATAGACAGAAATAACAGCTGATGAAAATGTCAGAGTATATTTCCTTACACACATGCCAGGAGGTGAAGGGCTTCAACTAAGAGACACTTTTGCTTTTCTTGAGGAAAAAAAAAAAAAAAAGACTCGTTTTAATTGCATTCATTATTAAATAAAGGGACTAGGTTTGTCATGACTTCTGATTGATTCATTTGATTTGAAATAAATAGTTCAAGGTTGTCATATTTGTCACTGGCTTGTAACTCATTCATGTTTAGTGGGCTGGAAGGATTGTTTAATTGTGCAATACCCAGCACATAGTACAGGTGCTTCACACATCTTATGTAATTACATTCACATATAATTGTGGAATTATTGTGTAACAATTATTGTCCTGGAATGAGCACAAGACAGTCTCTATGATTACTGCAGAACTATTGTGTACATATGTACAGTATTCAGGTTAAGCAGCTGTGACTCAAGAGTGAGACTTAAAATGTTTCATGCTTGGGACAGGCACTGAGAGCGCAGTGATGCACGCAACCCCAGTGGCTAGGGTTGGTTTCCTGGCCAGGAATTGAACCCAGGCAGCAGCGGTGACAGCACTGTGGCCAAACCACTAGTCTTCCAGGGACCCATAATACTGTAGCACTGTAAATCTGTAAAAGTTGTGTAGATTGTGCTTTGCTGTCCACTTGTGGCAATTTCATGTAGGTGCACACTTCCCTCCATTCCATGCCAATTTACAGTTGAGAGTGATGAGAGTGACTGAGCTGCAGAGAATTTATGCTTATTTACCAATTGTATTTAATCCAGTTAGCAGTGTAAACAAATATTCCAAGCATGTCATGCCTAGGAGGAGTATGAACCACTGTTCTCTTATTTTTATACAATTTCTGAGAATGTTGTCTTCAAAATTTTCTTGCATCAAATAATGTTGCTCCAAATATTGCTTAATAACAGCTTCCTGGAGTTTAATATCTGGTGGGATGTATTAGAAGCAAGAAGAGAACAAGAAAGGAATATTCTTGTGCTTAATATTCCTTTAAAATTTCCCAATGCATTAAAAAAGTCTTCAAATCAATTGAAATATGAAAATGTCTTGCACAAAATAAACTATAGATAAATGCGCACTTCTGATGCACTAGTAGCAAGGTTCATTTCATTGCAATGTGAGTTGTTCCTTGCCTCTGGCACTCTCATAACTCGTCAAAGAATGGAGGGAGGAACCGTGTACCTTGAGATAGTTGTTCTTTTTCCTCCATGCCAGAGAGGTTAAACTTGTTGAATCATTTAATAATGAAGAGCTAAATCTCTCTGTCTCTCTCTGTCTCTTTGCAAAGCCTCTTCAATGCAAGCCTCTTATCATTCTCAGCATGAGCTCGGCTCTGCTTTTCATGCTTCACAAAAAAGTAAAGAAAAACACACAAAGATATGTCAGAAGAGCCTTCTAAAAGCTGTTGCAGGCATTGAACCTGACTTACAAAACTCTTGAGTTTTGGAAGTTTGGTGGTTCTGAACTTCTTCCCTTTAGGAATGATGAATGCCACTGTCTTCTACAGGACTTTTTCCACTCTAACACAATCTCAGCTCTGGGATTCTAAAGAGACAGGGCTGTGCCTAATCAACTGAATTTCTTAAAGAATTAAGTCTGCACACATTTATCTCTCTTCAGTCATTACTCCAATTTGATTAGCACCACAAATGTTTTGGCTTTAAGTCTTCATCAGTCTGTAGCCATCTTAAATCACGATACCCTTTTTAAAGGCTGCAAGGCATTACATGACATGATTAACCCCAGAGATAACCTTATGCAATAGCAGTTTCCTCAGAAAACACACTCAATTACAACAATGTTACAAGAAAAAAATACACAAGCCAAAAGAAGACACAACAGGTTAGTGGTCCAAGAGCTGTGCTCATATTAACATTATTTTGCCACCTGAACTCCTCTTAATGGCATATGCTATCATACTATCCACAATCTACACATCTGCACAACCACCAGGCTCTGAACACTATGCAACAAAGCCTCAGAGGCTCAGGAACAAGCAGAGGAACATGTTCTTGACACATGTCAGACATGGATACTTCTCTAAAATGTAACAATCATGGATATTTGATCAATCAATAAATTGTCACTTATGCTCAGTAATGCAAACATTACACACACTTCCTTCCACTCATACTTTATTAACAGAAACAGCTGTAGTTAATGGTCACTAATGACTTGTTATTGACTTCTGATTCTGGTTCTCTTTCTATCCTCGTCCTTCTTGATCTCAGTGCTGCTTTTGACACTGTTGATCACACTCTTTTACTTACCCATCTTGGAACTGTCTTTGGTGTCTCAGCGACTGCTTTAAATTGGTTTAGATCTTATCTCTCAGATCGTAGGCAGTTTGTCTCTCTGGGTGGATGCAGGTCAGAAATGGGTTCAGTTTGCTGTGGTGTCCCTCAGGGGTCAATCTTGGGCCCCTTACTTTTTAGCATTTACATTTTTCCTCTTGGTCAGCTCTTAAGATCTGTCTGTCTTAATTATCATGTTTATGCAGACAACATACAGATTTACATTCATTCTAAACTTGGTGATAATGTGGCAGTCACTTTTTCACATTGTATTTCTGAGATAAAAATATGGATGGCTCAAAATCTTAACAGTAATAAGACTGAAGTAATGCTCACTGGCCCTCCTCACCAGTTTCGTAAAGCTGGCTCTTTAAATTTAACTGTGGATGGCTCTGCATTGGAGTTTCAAGTAAAATTCAAAAATCTAGGAGTTATATTTGGTACAAGTCTGTCTTTTGATCCACATGTGCAGAATACTGTCAAAACATCCTTCTTTCATCTCAGAAATATTGCATGATTGCGCTCTGTTATCTTTCTCTGTGACTGAAAAGCCGATCAACACTTTTGTATTTTCTCACATTGATTATTGCGCTCCTGGCTGGGGTCTCTATGTGCAAAATTCAGTCCTTGCACTGGCTCCCTGTCATGTTTTGTGTTGATTTTAAAATACTTATGCTTACAAACAAGGCATTGCATGGTTTGGCTCCCCAGTACTTGGCTGAAATTTTAACCCAATACACCCCAAAACATGATATCCTCTCCTCCAATTCTGGTCTCTTAATTGTCCCTCAGACTCGTTCATGTACTAAGGGGGTTTTGGGCCTTTTCTTCTTCTGCTCCATAACTGTGGAACTCACTACCATCTGATCTTAGAAAAGCCCAGTCTTTTTAGTGTATTTAAATCTTCTCTTAAAACATATTTATTTAGGATTGCTTTTACTTGATTAATTTTAGTTTTTTTGTTATTTCATTATTACTATTATTGTTATGAATAATTGAATTGTATTTTATTAATTGTTTTTTGATAAATGTCTATATATTCTTACGTAAAGCACCTTGAGAGGCCTTTTTAAAAGGTGCTATATAAAATATAGTTTTTTATGATTATTAGAGGACCAAGCACCGAAGGTTATTGTTATTCTGTGTTTTCTTCTTCTTCTTCTTCTTGCTAGGGTGTCTATGGCAACCCACAGAACCGTCTGGTAAAAAGTTGTGAAATATGGCACACTGATTGGGGAGGGTCTAAGGAACATTCTGACTAAATTTGGGCCAAGTGCTGTAAACAGTCTAGCGCCACCATCAGGCCAAATTTGGGCCTAATTTGGAAGTACATTTATGGTCATAACTTTTGAAGCGTGTGTTCAAAATTAAAAAGCTAGACGTTAGTGGATTTCCTGGGTTGAGACGAGTTCAGTGCACCCTATGACGTCAATTTCCTCCTACTTAGATTTTCCACCATCCTGCATATTTTGTCCCATCACCAGGAAATTTGGCACACATCATCTTCAGAGTAAGCCTCACAAAAGTTATCAAACGGATTTTGAATAGTCCAAAGGGTTTGCTCATAATGGGCTGACAAATCTGATGGCGAAGCCACCAAACAGGATGTAAGGCTGTATCTCAGCAACAACTTTATGCACTGACACAAAACTTGGTAGGCATCTTCAGGATCAGACCTGACCTGAGGCTATGCAACAACTTTCGTGATAGAATCACCTACTGGTCAAAAGTTACAATAATAAGCCAAAAATGCTTACATCTAACTGCCATTTTTGCTACTCCTCCTCCAAATTTTGTCCAATCTTCACCACATTTGGCTCACATCATCTTCAGACCTGTCTCAGCAAAAGTTATCAAAGGAATTTTGTTATTCAAACCCGTTCTCCTGTAACACGCTGGCAAATGCAAAAAACACGATGTGAGGGTGTATCTCAGCAATGCATCAACGTATCATCATGAAACTTGCTAAGTATCTTCAGGACCATGCCCTGAATGTACCCAAGAAGATTTGTGACTGTGCCACCTTGTGATCAAGAACTGTAACAACTTTCATTTTTTTTCTTTATATCATTTGAAGAGTTTGTGATAAATTCACAGTTCATTTTTCCTATAATTACCTGGAGTATGCAGAAGTGAATGCACACCAACATGTGAAATTCAAGTGTACTTCCTGTCGACCAACTTGGATTTTGTTAAAAACTGTTTTTTTCAATACTCCTACTACAAATTTTGTCCAATCATCCCCAAATTTGGCAAACATCATCTTCAGAGTAAGCCTCACAAAAATTATCAAAGGAATTTTGAATATTCCAAACGGTTTGTTTGAATCTGATGGTGAAACCACCAAACAGGAATGGAGGCTGTATCTCAGCAACGATTTTGCGCACCGACACAAAACTTGGTAGGCATGTTCAGGACCATGACCTGAGGCTATGCAACAAATTTCTTGCCAACGCCACCTACTGGTCAAAAGTTACAATAACATGTTAAAAAAAAATGCTTATATCTAACTGACATTTTTGCTACTCCTCCTCCAAATTTTGTCCAATCTTCACCATATTTGGCTCACATCATCTTGACACCTATCTAAACAGTGCTGCAGCAATGCCACCCTGCTGCCCATTTCCTCCTACAGTCAGAATTCCACCACTGTCTGTGGTCAAACATCATGAGTGAAACTACAAATCACTCTTGAGTCCCTTTGCCAAAAGTTATGGCTCTGCTTTCCTTTGATTGCTTAGGCAACAATTGTAGCATGTCTGTGAATGTGTGGCTCACTGAGTCTGAGTGCTTGGCCCCCGAAAATGCTGCTTGCAGCTTTTATTATTATTATTATTATTATTATTAATAATAATAATAATAATAATAATAATAATGTTTCATTAGTGTTTTATTGACAGATAGACTTCTTTTAAAAAAAAACACGTTATGATTTACAGTTACTTCAAAATATTGTTTCTAATGGAAGACATGACGGTGCTATGTTTATGAACCTTTACTGTCTCAAGTACCTTTATAACTTTAGGAAGCTGCAGCACACAGCTCCACAGCAGACAGCATGGCTTGGGGTTAGGGTTGCCTGGAGATTACTCTAGAGAGTTAAAGTGCTTAATTGTTTGATCCTGACTAATTATTTGGTGTCAGCACAATTCCCTGTTAACTGCTCCCTGGTGGATGCTTCACTTGGCCTGGCTGAAGACGTTAGATTAGTTGTGCAGTGCACTATTGATATTTATAGCATCACATGTACACACAGGGTCAACTGGGCTGTTTTATTTAAAGGGCAAAAGTATAATTTTTTTTCATTGTTTTAAATATACATTTCTTAATTTTTATTTGTTTGTTATATTTTATACTGTATAACCTCCCTGTATTCAAAAGTTCATTCCAAAGGATAGAGACATTTTAGATACATAATTATTTTGTTCATTTATTTATCTCTATCTGTCCGTCCATCCATCTATCCAGCTACCCAGCCATCTATCTACTATCCATCCGTCTATCCATCCATCTGTCAATCTGTCTGTCAGCCTAAGATTCTATCCATCAGTCAGTCTGTCTGTCTGTCTGTCTGTCTGCGTGCCTATCTGTCTATCCATCCATTTATCTATTCATTCACCATGCATCCATCTGTCCATCTGTCCATTTTACCATCCATCCATCTTTCCATCCATCCATTTATCTATTTATCCACCATCTATCCATCCATCCTGGATATCTCTCCGTGTGTGCGCGCGTGTTAAGGGCATTGAAGCATGAAACATGAGGGTGTTATGTTTGGTTGATAATTTCTAAACTGCGTTCCACAGAACAGAATTTGTGCAGCACTCTTTGACTTTGTGGAAAAAAGTAATTTTCTATGTGCTATTCACAATAATAGCCCTTATTAGTCCAAGGTTTATAGTAGAAACAAGTGCAGACTCAAATGCTGGGATCGATGCATGAACTGTTCTTAACCTAAATGAGAATTCAGTGCCATTATTACCTGACTCCATAACATTTATTTGATGTAAATATCTAACCATGGAGGAATCCAACCAAATTACCTCCAACCAACCCATCTTTTATAATAGAAATGGGCTGAATGAGTCTGGTGAGGTGACTTTTCACTACCAACTATAAATCACATCTAATCCCAGTCACATGAAATGGACCTGCAAAACATAGTTGGGAGTAGTTGGGATGTGTTTGTTCACATTATACTGTCTCTGACTGCACACATGCCTTATGAGGGAGAGCTAATCCTGGCTGCATCAGAGCTCGCTGTGCTATAGAATAAATGTGTTTTCTGAAATATTGAAGCTGTAAAAGAATCATTATTTAGCTAGGTAACAAACATCTGGGCATGTTTATGTTCCCAAATGCAGGTAATGCAACCAAATGCACCAATGTTCTAATGATTTATCCTACCTTATAAAACTGTCCTACTGCAGCATGCAGTTGTGTGTCTTCATAAAACAATACAACTAGTGTTTGGTGCTATTTTACCTACACATCAGAAACTTATCAAAAATTAATTCCATCAGAAATATACAGGTTTTAATAGGTTTAAATGCTTTAATCTTATGATCAGAAAATGCCTTCAGCATTCAAATATATGAAGAAGCACGAATTTATGGTCACGCAAAAATGAAGTGTGCATGCGCAGAAACCCTAGGTCTCAATAGGTTCGACAATTTGTCAGGACACTGGAACTAATACTAAGTGTACTTGGTTTAACAAGTATCATGTGTTAATGAAATATACTATGTGCCAATATCTAGAAGTATTTTGTGGGGATTTTTAATAAAGACATTTCTTGTGCAACCTGCTAGCAGACTCCATGCAAAATTGAAAATAAATGAATCATCTGTGGGTATAGAGGGGGCATTTTCATGTAGTCTAGCTATACTTGGTTAAAATAGTCTCAATCCTGAATCCACTCTGTAGTAAAAGTAATTATTAAAATTAAAGAGTTTTTTAAATAGTCTGTCTTCAGTCCACACATGAAGTGCGACTTCACTTATACAATTGCACATATTCATAGTGAAATATTTTTCACATTTTCTCACTGGCATGTCCAGTTCAATTGTCTGAACTTCCTAAATACATTACTCTCTTGACATGGAAAAAATTCCTGAGTCGTGGACAACTCCCCAAACATGGTAGTGAAATATTAGTGGGTGTTTTGCTGGTACAAGTCTAACAGGTGGAGCAGTGTAGTCCTATTATTCAGTCAGTGTTTTTGTAGATACATTTCAGATGCTGTGAAAATGATAGAGGTAAGGGTGAATATTACAAAAATAAGCAATTAAGAAGGGATTTGCTTTTTCTTCCCAAACTATTTTATTCAGCAAGGGTGTAAGCAGTGCAGATGTCAGCAAAGTCCAAGAATTCCGGCAGTGTAGATCACAGTTTTGTGCAGCAGACCCTGTCCTTTTATTTTCATAAAGGTGAAACTGTGTAAACTGAACTGACATTTGGCATTCGGGATAAATGAAGGTCACTACTCATTTCAGTCCATCTCAATGTGCCACCTGCAGCCATTTAAATGCAAATAGCATGAGAATTGTGTGTGCGTGTGTGTGTATGTGTGAGGAAGCAAGGGGCAGAGAGTGATGGATGGAGCAGAGGGAGAAAGACAGAGAGACACAGGAGAATGGAGTACCCCATCCCCGCTCAAGCCCCTTATGGGGTTTCCACGGCAACTCCAAAAGCGTGACATGGCGAATCATAAGAAACAGAATACTTGACATTTCAGCTCCATCTCTGAATTAATGTCCCACAGGGGGCAAGTGCTGGGCTAATAAAACCTCTGCTGATGATCTCCAGAGATCGATAGGGCTCAGTAGAGATAATACATCATGTGTTTGTGGGATGCATTTGTGACTATTGCTTCGCACCTAGAGCTAAAAAATCTAAATATCTTAATCAGAAAATGGTAATGTTATAATAAATATAGCGTTATGCCAAAGATGTTGCTCACTGGTGCCAACTAGTTAAATGCAATTAAGCTATTCTCTTAATGGCTTTTGCAGGTTACTACAACACTTTAACTTCACATTCCCATGTATTTTTAATATCCAGCCTGCCACATTTTAGCATAAAAGCCATGATGCACTTTAAAAGAGTGAGGCAAGTTGCTGAAAAAAATAAACATTTTACTCAGCATACTCACAAAGAATATTTGAACACTGACATGGAAAAGCAGTCCTCTGTATACTGACAGGATATTGGGAACAGTCAGGTGATGCAGACTTGCAATCGGTAAGCTAGTGCATTCTTATTACATACAGTTAGAGACTATAGCTTATCTTTTTCCATGCATAATTTGTGGCAATACTGTGGTAGAATTGTGAATTCACAGTTCGATTCTGAGTTACTCCTGGGTTACCGTCTGAGATTGGCATGTTCTTCCTCTTGTGTGGGTTTCCTCCCAGTTCTCTGGTTTTCTGCTACTCTCCAGAAGATGAGTTAATGAATGAATGAATGAATGAATGAATGAATGTGTTAATAGGCCATCTAGTCTTTTACCAGTGTCAGCATGGTCAATGATTGTCAATCCGGTGTCTAAAAGCCCAGCAACGCTGCTCCACCTACCACATTCCTCTGGAGGAACCTTTAGAAGTTCTGTGTAGAACTCTGCTACTGAGTGTTTGAGATATGGTTCTCATTAGAACCTTTTTAGGAACCTTAATCATTCATCTTCAGTAACCACTTTATCCTGGTTAGGGTTGTGAAAATAGGTCACACACAAACAATAGGTGCAAGATGAGGGAGAATTCACCCCAGGTGGGATGAATTCACACCAGCCAATCTACCTACTGGCATGTTTTTGGGATAGGAGACTGATTGAAAACCAGAGAACCTGGAGATAGACATGCAAAAAACTCCACGCAGACAGTAACCTGAGCTCAGGATCGAACCGGACCTGTAGCTGTGAGGCAGCAACGCTACCTGCTGCACTACTGTGCCTCCCATTAAGTGTATATAAAATCATATAAACTCATTTATACATTTTTTTTTCAATTAAATGAATTTATCAGACTGATTACACATACATTTGGTATGCTGTATATGTTTAGGTCTCTGTGGTACTGTGAGACTATATGGTTATATGAATCCAGGTGGATCCAAGAGTGCAGGGAAGCAAAATTCCTGTATTATACCACCTCATATTAAAAATACCCAAAGCCTTAAATGACGTGGCTCAGATTCATTATGTGATTAAAGGTTCATATTAACATAATCTAAATAGGTCCTGTCTGTTTAGCGTTCATGTGCATTATTGCGTTGAGCCTCAGACTGAACTGATGTGAAAGAAAACATCCTGCCCTGAATGTTTGCTCTCTGACTTATGCGTATGCGTGTGCGTGCGTGGTGTGTGTGTGTGTGTGTGTGTGTGTGTGAGAAATGTTAGCGTCATTTCTGAGCCTGAAAGCTTCTTCTAGCAGGGTTTGTGGCGCATCGTCCCCTCCCCCATCAGCTTCATTCCAGCGCAAAGCAGCGGCAGAGCAGGATGGAGCTCCATTTCAGCACTGGACAGCTCCATCTTACAGCTTAATTAGCTCCACGAGCTCCATCCAAACGCAACGAACAAAATCGTAAACAGGTCATTTTAACCACATCGTGTGTATATATACACACACACACACACACACTGACCTGGATGTGGTCTGTCCTGCGTTTTGCTCCATGCTCTCTGCACCTTTTCGGATAGAGGCTGCTGTCATTTGCTGATACTTGGCATAGCCTCGGTGGATTGATCCCCTGCCTGTGGTGTTGGAAGGAAATGGTTCAGCGTTTGGTGCAGCGCAAATCCACACATCCAGGCTCATGTGGAGCATCGGGAGGAAAAACCAGCGGCCTGCGGTGATGAGCATTCACACCACGCACTGATGAGTCGCTCCGAGCTGGCGGAAATCGCCCGAGCACATCTGGTCGTTTGTAACCTTCTACCATGTGCGGAGCTACAGCGAGCCTTTTTGCACCAAAGAAGACAGCACTAATTCCCCCAAGACGACTCTAATTTATCTGGGACACATCCGTTTTAATGCAAAACCCAGCAGCATCTTCGGGATGGAGAGGATGCCCGCTGCTCTTGCGCTCCTGATCATGTCCGCGTCGTATTTCAGCCCCGGCTTTGCGCTAAGCTCGCATTTTGATTCAGGTGAGTTATCTTTATTTACGCGGTTTTTTCCTCTCCAACAAAATGCATCATAAGCCCAACATCATGCTGTGACTTGTTCTTAGGGATAACAGCTTTTTTAATGTTGCATCTGTGCAGAAATTAAAATGCGCTTTACGCTGCAGGGAATGCGGTGCTCTTGTTATTGCGGGTTTTGTGATGCTGCTGATAATACAGAATAGTCGAAATGTTCTGCCATCTCCCCCCCTGTCCATTTGGTCAACTGAGAATGAAAGAGAGTGGGAGAGAAAAAAAAAAACATCCTCATCAAAAACAGTCAACGGTTCAGAGCTGTCTTTGGTCACATAATGAAGTGCAGGTACTGTACACTTCAACCTCTGGCAAGAGCAGAAAAATTGATTTTCTTACTCCATCTCCAGCAACACACGCGTCATTGGGTAGTATTAATGCTTTATTAGCATTACTAATGTTTGCTGTGTTAGCCAAACCAACTAGAAGGTGATGTGCCAGCAAACAAATAAGTAATATTAACAAAATTGATACCATTGACAGTACATGCTCCTGAGGTTGGTGAGTATTTCAAAAACAAGAAACCTGTTGGTAAATAACATATTTATGTCCACATTTCCCATTCATAACCTTAGAATATACTCAAAAATGTTGGTAAAAAATTAAAGGGGAAAATATATATATGTACATACATGTATATACACACACACACACACACACACACAATATAAAAACACAACAAAAACCAAAAGATCAAATGCACTAATTGCTCATTCTTGGGAAGATTTTCGGAGCATAAAGTCTTATATGTTGAGTATTTATCATGTTGCTTGAAAGAGAGAGGCTGTGAGGAAAGGTGGCATGCTGAACCAAAAAAAAAATGTAACTAGTATGGCAGTGTGTAGCAGTGTAGCACTGTTTTTTCAAAAACAGATAGTTTCATTTAGTTCTTGTCAGCAATGCCATCATCATCTGTGTGTTTGATAGCTGTTTCGTATGATGAAATTATGAACATGGTAGGAGTGACAGCAGAGGTAGTGAAGGAACATTTCACTGGATTACACAGCCAAAGGGTTTTTTTGGTCCGGCCATGTCCTCTGCATGGAGAAAGTGAGGTCGCTGTAGTATGAATTAGGGGCAGTCCAGAGGAAGGGGTGTGTGAAATCTTTGTGTAGTCCGGCTGTGACACAAGAGAGATGAGATCCAGTGTGATTTGATGAAAAATGAATGGGTAGACAGTGACGGACAGAAATGCACTGTAATCTGTATTTTGAAAGAGTCACCAGTGAGGTAACTGTCTCATCATACACCATGACCAACTAATACCATGACACGGTCACAAGCCTACTCTCAACCTCTTCTCCCAACCTCACAGTAGTTTCAGATAAAGCCTTGAATAACCCTGTTAATTTTGACCATCTATGGAAAAAATCTTTTAGTTGTGGACAACAATTAATGTCAATACAGACAGTTTAACGTTGTCTGTATCAGAAAGTTCTCTTTCACACTTTCACATTACAAATAGTGAGAATTTATTACAACCTAATCAAATGTTTACTCAGGCACCTGATCCTTCCATAAGCAGCTTGAATAATGAGAGCAGCACTACTTGATTTTAGGGGGCAAAGCAAGTCACCTGACACACATTCTCCAGAAACACTCCATATGTCTGCATTGCAGCAGCCCATTACAGACCACAATCACTTATTCTTTGCTATTTTCTGGTTCAATCCAGTAATACGAGTGTCTTGCTGGGTTGACGAGGGGAATAATAAGTGAAAGTGATAGTAAGTAATTTTGTTCTGGACCCCTGCAGACATAATACTAAGGCAACAAATGTATAGAGGTAAGATGCAGAGCCTTTCTTCCCCTTCCTGCTGTTCTAATCATGATGTGTCAGATGATGGCAAATCTCGCTTGGCTGTCAGTCTAGAGCTGATGAATGGCATGATTTATGAATATGGTTAGACTGAGATTTGATGGAGGAGAGATACAGGTCGTAGTTGCTGAAGGTTCTCAATCAAAGAATGTAGCCTTGAAATAAATTTTAAAAAAAATTTGGTAGTCATCCAAATGGTAACCAAAGATTCTCCTTTGTTTACTTCTTATTTATTATTCTTTATGATCACTTCTCCTCTTTATATTTAGGGAATGATAACCACACTTCCTCTTCATTGACATTCATGATGGGATATCCATTCCTTAATTCCAGTCAGGGTTTTTGTATTTAAAATGTAATGCTTATTGTCTGTAAGCTTACTAGCTAAGATATCTTTTGGACAAGGAGGGCTTTGGGACTCCCTTGTATACCCATTTTTTTTTGCTTTTCTTTTTTAATTGCATTTATTTACTTGGAGTCAATAGTAGGGACCTTTTCCATGGTCACTACATAGGTGGGTATGAATAAAAGGGATCAGTTGTGACATGTTGCAACATACCTGCTTTAACTTGTTCAAGGGCAAAACAACAAAGGCCAGGCTGCTTCTGTCTGTTATGGACAGATTAGTCTAGACTGATGACCAGTTCAGCTAAGACACGTCTCTTCATGAGCAGCTGAAGGGATTTTTACAGCAGTAAGTCGAAGCAATTGGTGACTCACAGACACATCAGCCCTAGTTTCATTTTGGCAAAGTACAGAAAGGTTCATTTACGACATTCTGAGAATTGCTAACATGTCACCTCTTTATTTGTATCCATTTTATGTGGAAATCACAAAGATCTGTGTCAGAGAGTGTGTCTTGTGGCAAATTGTTCACTCAGTATGATGTGCATGATTGATGATAATACTCATTACATCACTGTTCAGGAGAAGGGACTAATGGGTAGTTACTGGCATGCTTGGCAAGCTCCTGTCTCAGCTTTCTGAGCTCAGATTTCTTTTTGGGCATTTGTTCAGCTAGCATCTGGCCTCCCCCTCTTATAGGAGGAGCTTACCCAGTGTATCTGTCTGAGCTTAAATCAGTGTGTTTGACTGTGCCTTTGCAAACCCATGAGACTGACTCTGCAATTAACATGCCACATACTTGGCATACTTCTGGAATGTAACTGAGTAATGCAGAAGCTTAAACCAACTGACCACCTACTAATGGACTTGGTTTGAAAGAAAACATTGGACTTGGGATCAGTTTTACTCGGTAAGACTAGATTTTTTATTGTGTACAGTATACAGTGTCGTGTTTGGAAACAAGGAAACAACCTTTCTGAGACTTTAAATGAGGCAAAACATGAATGATGTAAACAGGGTGGATCAGGGCATAGAGAAAGGAGAGGGCAAGTAAGCAGTACTGGAAATGGGCCAGGATGTTTGGAGAAAAGGCAGTCCTAGCTGATCTGGGACCTGTTATGTATGTGGGCAGGGGATGTTCATGTGTGTGATCAATGCGTAGAGAAACCAGCATACTAGATCAGGGGTACACATTAGTATGGTGCAGTATGATTCATGTAGACTTGATGCACTGTAAAATGGCACTACTAGGTGGCAATTATTATTATTATTATTTATTTATTTTTTTTTACTAAAAGTAGAATAGAGTAACTTTCTTTTGTGATATTTGTCTCATTTCTGTGAAGACTTTCAAAATGACTAAAAGCAACCAGCCCTTTGCCATCACCTTTTAATGCTTAATTTCCTTTGATGCCTGGCGTGGCCAGGAATCACCTCACTGAACCATAATCCACATCCAAGCTAGTGTGTTCTGTATTATTACAGTCTGAGGAGTTAAAATATTGAGTTCATGTGAAGCTGATGCAGCTTGTTTCCATGCCATTATCATTGTTTTAAAGTTATTTCTTTAAAGGCTTGGAATGTATCAAGCTGCTTTGCAGGCCTACATGCTTGTTGTAAAGCTATTTTGTGTGAGAATGTGTGCACAGAGTGAAAGTGACAGTGTGTGTGGGAGTTTACAGAGGATAGTAGAGGATAATCATTTCACAAAACAGGAAGAAAGCAGCTGGAGAAAAACATGCCAATACCATCTCTCTATCTCTCTCTCTCCTTATGCCTCATGGTCATATTTTAGCATGAATATTTTAGTATTTACATCTTCCATCAATCAAATCTTTAATGAATATTTATTCAAAGAACCCATGTTTTTGATGATGAAATCTTAAATCATAGATACCTATGTAAATAAAGCAAGTGCAGCAATGTTCTGTATATTCATTTACTGTTACTTCATGAGAAACAGTTTTGGCCTTTTTAATTGGAAGAATCCCTTTTCAAGGGATTAGGTGCACTATTTGCCTATGCGTGTGTGTGTGTGTTTACTGCCATTTTGTGTTTGTGTTTACTGCCAAGTTTCAATGAGCTGCAGTGATGTGAGGAACCATTATTGTTCCAGTTTCTATTTTACCATCATCAGCCAGAACAAAATCAGTTTGGCACTAACTATTTAGCAGGTTATCAGACACAGTACAACTACTGCATACTGTATCCAACAGATACAAAGCCTTCTGCTTAAAATAATGACTCTGTTTTAAAACAGTCATGTATTAAAATTTTTAATGACTATTACTTGACCTGACTTTCTTGAATTAGTTAGAGTCATTTTTTTTAAATAGTTCTTACTTCCCATATTGTGTCTCTAATATGGAAGTGCAAGGACCATTTCTCACTATATTAAATCACTTTTGCCAAATATCATAGCTGTTCAATGGAAAAAGCTGTAAGCAGCAATTCTCAATTTTTGGCTCAAGTTATTTTGTATTGAAAAATCATGATGATGATTTTTTATTTTTTTTCCAGTCTGTGCCTTTTGAATATGCAAGACATTTACCATTGCATCCTTCTGAGCTATGGATCATGCACTATTACGAAGCATATCTGTGCTAATGATAAGGTTTGCATGTACTCTCACATTTTGGACACTTGACTCTTTTCTCCCAGTCAGTACATTATCCACTGCAGCCTCAGGCAGCTCCACAAAACTACTGAGTCATGGCTCTAGCACTGCACCTAATCATATCTAATGCAAAACACAGTTCTGGTCTTATAACAAATACCTCATTATTTTGAAAATTGATGTATTTAATATGGCTCTTTCTGTCTCCATTTCTCACACCTCATGCTTTCATTCAGTTAGGGATATGTCTCCTGTGCTACTCATTCCTAACTGCTACAAAGTGAGAGAAAGCCAAAACATAAAGGGGCTTAGATAGCAAGTCCCAAGTCCTCTCTCCTTTACACGCACACACACACACACACACACGGGATGCTGAGATAACAGATTGTAAATACATGGGGAGTTTGGCTTGAGGTATAATAGACGCCCAGAACGCTAAATCTGTTCAAATGCATACTTATTGTGTGCCATCTGGCTATACTGCAAGCCAGAGAGGTGTCTTTGTAGCATTTCATGTCCAATGCCGTTTCACTTCGCAGTACCCGTGCTGCTGCCATTTTAAAAGCACAGAGCGCTTTGGTGTCTGATTAAATGCCACCAAGAGAAATATTTCTAAAATAATTACTAGATGAAATGCACTTGTTAAGTATACTAGTGTAAAACCTAGAATTTTAGTCTTTATAAATATGAACTATCAAAATCCTTAAACAAAGTACTGATGACAAAGCAACTTAACTTCTACCTATAAATCTATGCTAATCACAAATCATGAGTACATTTAATAAGATAAAAGACCCAAGAGCTATAACTAGGTCAGGTTAAAACGAATACACCTTTAACCTGATTTAAAAACATCCATAGCGCTATAGAGCATTCATAATGGAACCCTACTACAGAGTTTACAGGCAATGCAAGAAAAAAAAAAATCTTCCACCCACTGAGCTGTGAGTGAGTCTCAGGACTAACAGTAGGTCTGCTTCGGCTGAGTGACGTATTCGAGATGGGATATACTGTTTCAAGAGATCAGCAAGATATGCTGGAGCTAAACTATTTAGAGTTTTATACGTCATAAGCAGTACTTTACAGTCAATGTGTAACTGAATAGACGGCCTGAGTAAATAATACTAACATGATTTGAACTTTTATTTTATTTATTTATTTTTTTTAAATAGCAGTGCAGGCTGCAGCAATTACAATATTATAAAAGCATATACTTGTTTCTTTTATAGCACACTCCACCTATTGGAATGTTTTTGGGAGGGCGGAGGATAATCTATACATCTTTATAGCTAATTAAAAACATCACAAGCATTACATGAACAGCCTCAATGTATCTCTGACTAAAAAGCTCTGAATATAATTTATATATGGGCTTCATCTACCAGTTTGGCTCTTTGTCTCCCTCTTTTAGACAAAAACAGAGAAAGGGTAATTAATCAAACTTTGGTTAATGGAAGGTGGAATTCAGTGGCTGCAGAATAGACAGAATAGTTAGTGTTTTAAATGATCATTTTCTGGCTGCTGAAGTGGTCATTCATTCATTTAATTAAACATTAGTGTAGAACAAGGGGATCTTGATTGTGCTCTAGTTTGGACTTGCCACTGTAGAACAGGGTAATGAATCACTGACCACACAAAAAAGCTTTGCCTTGAAGCCGAGAGATGCCATACTGAGCAGACAAGCCAAATTAACCTGTCAGACTAACTGCAAGTGCTTGGCAGGTGAACTCAGGTTAAATAAGACTTGGCAAGGTGGTCTCTGTGTGTGTGCATGTGCCTGTGTGCGGGAAGGGGGGGAGAAGATGGTGTGAAAAGATTTTTAACAGAAACCATGCTATCAGATTTGATATTGTGTGTGTTATTAGAAGGTGTGAGACAGAAATAGTGTCATTGTGATCGCACAGCAGATGCTACTTGCTTTGTATCCATAGAAACAGTCCTACCTTGTAAAGTTCTTTGCTGATGCATACATATCTCATGTACCACCACCCCCCTGAATCAGCAACTCAAAACAATACAACATAAATCAGGATGCCACACAGGTTTAAATAATAGATTGGTTAGAATACAGTGAACATTTGTATATGCAGTAGAGCCAGGGGCAGGGAGAGGGAGGAACAGGGCTACAGACTGAAACAGAATAAAAACACAAGTGTCAGGTTGCATAATGCTTTCTCTGGAACGCTACTCTCCTGCAGCTCCTATAGAGTCATTTTATCTTTCCTCGAAATGTGCAGTAAGGATTAAGATTGCAGATATTTTAGCTTCTTATTTGCATGCTCAAAAAAACCCATAATTCATTCACCCATCTTCAGTAGCCACTTTATCTTGGTCAGGGTTGCGGTGAGCACAGAGCCCATCACACACACAAACACAGTAAACACGTTAAACGCGCAAAGCCAGTGATGTAGGTTTTATTTCCGCTTTAGGTAGGGATGCTCTGTTCGAAGTACCTGACCGATCATATGATTAATATTTAGTTTTATCCTACATATAAACAACAAGGTAGTTTTTGCTCAAGATGTAGCCTATTTCATCAAATAGAAAGAGATTGAAAACACGAGCAGTTAAATGTGAAAAATATTCTTCAAACTGGTGTCAGAAACACAAATTTGTTGCATTATCACTTCCCCTCTTACCAGAACTATGCAGATTTTTAAAAGAAACCACTTTTTGACATTGTATCTGACAGGATGATTTCTTTAAAATCCCACACCATAGATTTTGGTGTGGCAGGACAATGTTAATAATGACATAGACTTTTGACTTAATATTGCTTTAGGCTATTACACTTGTTTTATTCTATACAGGCTATTATTTAGTGGATTTTAGAGTAACCCTGTAATAGAGTTGACAACATTGAGTCATCCAGCATACAATTTAGCCGCTCGTTTTGAGCCGTTTTAGACATATTTTTTCAAAGGTGCTCGATACAGCAGGTGAGTTGCAGAAGAGTTAATATCATTAACCAAAATTACAAGGTTTTCATATTTCCAACTACATCCCAACTAAAGGGAGACATGTTTTGTTTCTTTTTCTCAGCCTTTTCATGGGAAACAAGGTCACCATGGTGCACACACATTTCTGATGTACAGACATTATCCACTCTATAATCCCCCTTTCCCTCTCCCAGTCATTGCAATATATTTTACAATAGACATGAAATGCAGAAAGGGCCAAAATGCAAAAAGGGCCAAGTGCAGACACATTGCCTGCACTTGGCCCTTTTTTGTGGAAATTTATTAGATTTAATTCTGATAATGTACTATAAAACAGGCCCAGTTTGTTGTTTAAAAAAAAAAAAAAAACCCTGTAAGCTGCTCCTCCTCCACTGAAAATGTTCAGAGAGAGAGTGTGGGGCAGCATAAATCATCCCCCAATGGGCCTCTATTAGCACTTGTTGCAGTTCTCATTTTGTCCACTAGGTGCAATAAACACTATGGCACTAAATTGGACTAAACTGAGCAACTACATAATATTTAGAAAGGCAAACAAATAACGGAACATTGGCTTATATCACTCAAAAGAGCTAACGTATTTCACCGGAATTTAAATTGTATGGAGTTGTGAATGTGGACTTGTTGAAGATTAACATTTGTTGAACTGATTATATATATATATATATATATATATATATATATATATATCAGTTCAACAAATGTTAATCTTCAACAAGTCCACATGCTACTGCCTAACAGTCATGAGGAAGGAGAAGACTATGACCCTGTCCACTGTGGCAGATTAAAAAACTGAGCATTTGGGACAATCTTTACCATATGTCATATAATCCATATACTGTACATGTCCCACTCCTTTCTGCTGTATAATAGCATTACAAAATTTTGGAGTCATTCTCCTCTCATTCTAAACACTGACTAGTCTATGTTAGATGGAAAACTTGGGCTAAACCAGCTAGTATTGCTAGATGATACTTACAAATGACAGTTAGCTAAGCTGCAGTGGTAGTGCTTCCTTTTTAATGCAGACAGAAAGCTTATAGTTTGCAGTAGCTACCTGGCGAAGAATGTCATATGAGATCATTTAAGAAAATGTTGCTAAAATGCTTTAGTACAGTAACATTACATGAAGGTTGCAGGTTGTATGCTGCATTTCACCCATGTTCTATCGTGAGGATGGAAACACATGACAGCGTGCTGTGCAGTTCCAGCTTACTGCAGCAGTTTCATCTCTCTCCTGCAAACATGCCGCTGCACCTTCATTGTTGTTGATCTGAAAATTGCACAGAAACCTTTCCAAGCCTTTCAGACACTACTAATGGACCTGCAAACGCTCAAACAGCCCTGACCCTTCCAAAAGCATGAGGCGTATCCTATAAATAACACCATATTTATAAAATCCTCTATGTCGCCATGGTAACTCCTGCTTGGTAACTGTGTCTCAGTGTGATCGTACTGAAGCACTCGACTCCACATTCATAATCACCTTGCTCTCATCAATAACCATGGAAACAGTGTCGACTCTGACTCAGGCTAGAGCAGCAGGGTCCTTAGGCTAAAATCTTAAGAACAGACATTCACTACAGCGGGTCTAGTAGCAGTTACTTAAAAGCAAAATCTGAGTTTATCCCCAAGTGTCAGTTGTTTGTTGGGAATATCAAACATCTTGCATATTTAAAATTCCTATCGTGAAACCACGTTATCAAGAACATGAATAAAGTGCAATAACCGGCATTCAATAAAAAGGGAAAATAATTAAGAGGCAGCACTTTCCTGCTTTTAAGACACTATTTGCTAATGAAAAAGATCATGTGCACTCATGTATTTGTGTTGTATGTGTACTGATAGGTTGTTTACACCATTTTTTACCAAACTCCAGC
Organism: Pangasianodon hypophthalmus; assembly: GCF_027358585.1. Taxonomy (NCBI): domain Eukaryota; kingdom Metazoa; phylum Chordata; class Actinopteri; order Siluriformes; family Pangasiidae; genus Pangasianodon; species Pangasianodon hypophthalmus. The sequence continues at coordinate 18,229,789 of NC_069721.1, forward strand.
AGATCACATGAATATTTAAAGCTAAATATTTATACCCCAAGCAGCTGCAGTATTGGATAACTCAAGATGTTTATCCATCTCTCTTTTCAAAGGACTGCAGCACTCAGCAAATACAGCTAACTTGTATTAAATTTATTATATTTGTAGTGATTTCATAAGCATATTACCTTTATGAATTAGTATAGTTTACTATAATTACTGTCATAATCATATCATTTTTTAAAATATGGTACTTCATAGTAAGTAAGGAAGCCATTATATGCAAATAATCCATGCTTTATCTCCATGTAGTGTATTATTTCCTGAAAACAGCACAGCCTGAAGTGTATTATTCTGCTTATACTACAGTGATTTGTCAACAATTACCACTTTTAATTTATTAATGAATGATACACCACACTGTTGAACTGTTAATGTTTAACTATGTAATAACATTTAATGTAAGACGAATTAGTTCCTGTTATCGCTTACATTATAGCAGCTATAATAAACAGTTGTTGACTCACCAGCTTCTCTTTTTTTTTTTTTTTTTTTTTGAAGTTAATTAAAAGGAAATTTAGCTTGTCATGTGACTGAGAAACAAGAAAGCTCAAACATCCCTCTCCTGAAGTCTCTCCCGTCAGGAAACTTACTGACTGTTACAAAGCGCCAACACTCAAGACTCCTTTTACAAACATTACATAAACCTCATACATAAACAGAAAACCTCATCACATGAACGAATTTTTGTTTTTTTTTGTTAAACATCTTTTTTTAGATTATGATGGCATGTCTGCCATACAAGCCTGTGTGAATGAGCTGCACAATAATGTATTAGAACTAGTGCAGTAATACAAAAACCTATCATTTATGTTACAGCAAGAACTAACGTCAGAGCCGTGCTGTTATGCTCTTACAGAAAACGAATGCTTCTGATTTGAGAATTCAGCCGGGCTGCGGTATAAATATAATCAACATACATAGTATATTTTTTGTAGCCTTACAGTGTCCTTATTATTTTCCACCTATAGTTTGTAAAGCGTACATTATCTTTCTCTAAACAGATGAGAAAGATCCCAGTATGAGATGCACAATAAAGACAGGAACAGACGTAGACAAAAAGGAAAGTCATATAAATAGAAATTTAGAGAAAGGCATGGGATATAGGATATGGTGGAGACAGTCCTGCAATTTCTCTATTGATTTTGCACTTTATCTTTCCATGAGAGATGCTCTGTGTATCAGAAGAAGGGAGTAAGTCATAACAACAGAGGGACGAAGCAGAAAAGGTATTGCCGTGTCTAGCACTGAGTGTTAACAGAGTGGATGTAATGTAGACTTTATTGATTAAAATGCATTCCCTCTGTGTGAGATGATCCTGTGGCGCTTGTGTGTGTGCGCGTGTGTGTGTGTATAGGGCTGGCAGATATGACAATAATAGTCATATTACGATACATTGTATTACAGTATGCTTTTCTAAGATACTGTGGAGTTCATTATATCTTTTTTATTAAATTTACTTTTTTTTCTTAACAATTACAAACTGACCGGAAGTAGCTGATGTAATATCAAGTAAAAGTTGTAAAATGTTAAAACTGAAAGATTTTTATTTTGTTCTTTTCAGTGCTAAATACTTTATTTCTTGTTTATAAATAAAAAATCATTTTTAATGTATAAAAAAAAGAAGAAAAAAAGAAACAAACAAATGTAATGAATTTTTTAACAGTAACACTATTGTATTGCTGGGAAATTGCCTGAAAACCTGTGTATCATGATACATATGTATCATGGAAACGTGGAGAATCATATGATTTGTCATATTGTCCACCACTAGATGTGCGTTTTCTTGTTTGTGCGTTTCTTAAAAAAAAAATAAAAAAAAAATAAATAAAAAAATAAAAAAATAAAATTCTATGTAACCTGTCCTTTCATTGTATTAATTTGCACACACAGTAATCTTTCCTGAACTGACTTTCAGGCTTCATACATTGCAGGTGCAAATTTAGTTTATTTGCATAGACACCCACTGTATTTTGCACCTTTAGGCAGAAGAACCCACACTGCATATTCATCAAGGCAAATCCTAAAAAAGAAAAGAAAACAAACAAACAAACAAAACAACCCATACAAGACATGCTCTTTTGTTAAAAATAGAGAGATTATAATTTAAATCAAATAATGTTATTTTAATAAAATAAAAGGAATCCTGTAAACCCTGTAAATCTGTGTGCAGGTTTTTGCATGTTTTTATAGACTCAAGCATTATTGTGCCACAATGTGTTCATTATTGGTATTTGAGAGGGAAAAAAAATATATCAAGACATAAAAGTAGTGTATAGCAGAGTACTTTGCATGTGAGAACATTTTAAATAAATATGAGGGGGAAGAGGTGAATGTGAGAGCATTATATGAAAGTGTTTTACGTGTATGTGAGAGATAATAAAAGTTATAGCAGTACAGCAATGAATGTGTGTATTAGAATGTGTATTAGAGATGAAATCTGAATAAAAGCCTAAATGGCACACTGATAACATTTTCCCTCAATGTCCTGAGCTGGAAACGGCCGTTGAAAACATGAGGTCGTGTTTTAATGCTTTGTCACATAAGAAAGCGGAGCTAAGCAATCATGGATCATGGGATGAGTTGACACTTCATTTGTTGTCATTATCTAATGAATGGTCTACTCTTCATTTATTGATTTGTGTGTTAGAGCAAGATAAACAGCAAACAGCTCAGTATTGTGGACCTCCAGCCAGAAGAAAGAGCAACCAACAGCCAGCATAGTAAAAATCATTTAGAAAGTGAACATCCAAAACACGGCCTTCACTGTGATTCATGCTCATGTAGAGTTGAGGTGCCAAGATGAGTCTGACATTAATCTGAGTGTGTGTGTGTGACCTTTCCAAATTCAGCCAAGCTAAACCAACATAGTTCCCCTGCGGTTCCTGTTGACTCATTCACCTACAACGATGCCAGAGGAGACTGCTCATCTGTTGTGGTATTCATTCTGAGCCATTATCTCTTAACCTTGAGAAGACTGAGGTCTTTAGGACTAGATACATGGTCAGAAGAGTCCATTTAAGAAAAAAAAAAAATATATATATATATATATCTGTACAAACATCTAGCTTGGCCCAACAACCAAGCCCACCTCAAAAATTCTCTGTAACTACCAAAACATAATGACCATGTGTCAAAAAACCAGTACTAGTTTTCTTCTACCAAGAACTCTTTGATAGTAATCACCTGATTGCATTTGTGTGAGAAACAAAACCCCAGCAGTAGAGTAGTTACAGGCATAAATATTGTTTTTCTTTCCATTACAAAACACAATGATGCATTTTGCTGCATCTAAAGAAACAAGTTATTCTAAAGAAACAAGTGATTACCAATTTAAAATGCTGAAAAGAAAAATGATGGTAATAGTATTAGAAACACAAACACACTCTCTCTTACTTTCAGTAGCCACTTTACACTTGTCAGGGTCGCAGTGGGTCCGGAGCCGATGACGGAAATACTGGGCGTGAGGTGGGACCACACCCCTAATGGGACACCAGTCCATCACAAAGCACCATACACACGCACGCACGCACTCGTGCACTCACGCACGCACACCCAGGGGCAATTTATCTTAGCCGATCCACATACGTGCATACTTGTTTTTGGGTGGTGGGAGGAAACTGGAGAATCCACTGGATATTGGATTTGGATTTGTTTCCAGGCATCCATTAGATATTGCTGTACATTTAGTGACCTAGGTTCCTCTCATGACTAAACGATCCACGCTTACTCTTTAATATGTCTCTATAACAGTTATACATTTTTATGCTTTTGGTTGTAGCTCAGTATGGTACTTGTTCCTTAGCAGCCTGCTCCTTGAGGGTAATCATTTTGAAAGAGAGTATGCAAACATTTGCAGAATGGCCAGAATGCCACCCGTGGAGTTCAAGTGAGATTTGCACACTGTTTACTGGATGGATTGCTTCTCAGAGCAATGACAAAATCCCTCACAAATGTTGTTTTACCACCACAGCGCTGTTGAACTCTCAAATTTGATTGGTCAGAAAATCAAAAGGTTCAGCTGTCTGTAACAGCAGCTCTAACAATAGTTTCAGCAAGGTTTATATTAATGTGCTTGTTTTATTACATTATCATTTCCAGAGTAACTACTTAGACAGGGATTTTAAGGTAGATACTCCACTGAAACTTTTTTTTTAAATTCATTTTTCTGTAGATGTTTATTTAGTCGTTTTAGAAGGAGTATCCAGTGTCTGTGCTTTGTAACAGACAGCTGTAACTTTCAGTCATGGGAAAGTTTTCAGGACAAAAGGCTTTGCTATTTCTCAGTAACATGACAAGCTACATTTTTTGTCTCATCAACTTCACTCATGAACATACTCACTTACTCTCATATTATCCCTTCAGGCTACATGCCATGGTTACTTTAGGTGTTTTATTACATCTTTTGCAGTGGAGTAGCGGCTGCAAATCTAGGACCAGATGGGTCTTATCTTCACAGTTCATCATAATTGCAAAAAAATGCTGATACCTATATGATTATACTGTATACTTTGAAAACTTCACTCAGGAAAAAATCTATTAAACTAAACCGACGTAAAACTATTCCAGTGACCTCAAGAAGGTGGAATCTGTATGTGTTGTGTGATTATGTTTCTCATTAACTTCTAATGAACAGAGCATAATTAAGCAGTGAAAACGAGAGCACTGTGCTCAGGTGTATATTTTAAAAAAAAATCACAAAGACAGTGCAGGACAGACATTAAGAGTTGGTGAAATGATTCTCAATTATGCCAAAAGCACAGTCTAGTCTCAGAGGATGATGTCTAGCATTCCCATGTCAGAAACTGCAAAAACGAGCTCTGCTTCCACTGTAGCTTTAATGTTTGTAGAGCCACTGCTCTATACTGCTCAGATGAGAGAGAGAGAGAGAGAGAGAGAGAGAGAGAGAGATGGCCTGTGGAGATTCACTTTTGCATCTTTAAATCACACACTGCAGTATGTGCATATATTTATGTGTAGATGTTTATTTCATATGCACAGCCATGCATGTGTACACTACATTCATGGCCCTTTGGCTCTCCATCTGGTCTTTGCTCTTTTGTTAACCTGAATCAGAGGAATAGAGCTTCAGTCATTGAGACTACATTAAGCTCATTTCTGTTAGGAGACATTTTATACACTGGAAAGTGTTCAGTATATAGGCCAACTGGTTTCTCAGGCACATGACAAGCTAAGCTTTTTTTGTCACACTAACTTCAAGATAGAGAATACAAGAGAGACTGGTGAGCATACAACTGTTTACAGGTGCCATAATGCAAGTGATAACAGGCACTAAGTTTTCTCACAGAAGCCCCACATCATTAAACAGTGAAAAGGTGTAATGTGTCATTCATTAGTAAATTAAAAATTGTTAGCAAATCACTGTGGTATTAAAGGAATAAAACACATAAAACATGCACAAAACTAATCCATTTCACTTTCTGACTGGCAGCATCACCGGCAGTTTTCCTTACTTATATAAATTAGTTTGAAGGACATATAAACCCTGCATCAATACCTTATGAAAAATATCTTTTGCAGAAATGAAACGGAATTATTTTTAATTATGCAGAGGATAATTTAAAACAGTTTTCTTAGTGTGCTACATATTTACAGATTCAAGTCCATACACATTATAATTGCTTATTCAAAATCATTGTTACACACACACACACGTTCCTTCTGATATTCCATCGTGTAAAATATGAGATATGTGCTGAAACTTTAGATAACTGCATACAGTTATTGAAGCTACATTACACTCAAATTTAGAACCCTTAAGGGTATTTTGGTTGTCCCTTGGAGTTAAACCCTTAAAAATTCAATGTTGAACCCTACAACAGACTGCTTATGTCTTGGCTTCTGGGGGAGCCTTTAAAAAGTTCTTTGTAGAACCTTACAAAAGAGTGTTTACCTGTTAGCCTCTGAGGAACTGTCAAAAGGTTCTACGTACAAGCCAACAACATAGTGTTTATGTTTTAGCCTCTGGGGAATGCTTAAAGGTTATACAACAGAGTGATTTCTCAGGGAATCCTTAAAGGATCCATGTAGAAGCCTACAACACACTGCTTATGCAGGCCTATTAGCTTCTGAGGAAGCCCTTAAAGGTTCTATGTAGAAGGCTACAACAGAGGGCTTGTTTTTACCTATTAGCCCTTGGAGAGCCCTTAATGGCTCTACATAGAACCTGGTGATTGCATCCACATTAACCCTCAAAGACATCTTTTTTCCCCTCAGACTGAACTGTGTACTCCTGAGGGATGCCTGTGTTGTACAAACCAAGTGTGTGCATGTGTGTAAATGTTTTTGCCCTTGAATGTGTCTACGGAGCATCCATCCTCCCAGCTAAGAAAATCATTTTCTATGTCTCACTATGGCAACCGAGGCAGCATGTGGCTGATTCTAAATGTAGACATTAACAGTACATGCTGAGCTGATATAGATTTTGTTTTTTTTTTTTTACTTTGACTCAGTGTGGGGTGCGAAAGGACATTTTAAAACTCAAAGGTGGGCTCTCAGTACTCAGTAGGGTGGGTACACACAGAGTACAGGTATTTTTCTCCAGCACTGCTTTCACCACCTGAATTCACTAAAGAGCTCTTCTCCCTAAAGGCATCGCACAACCAAACACTGCTAGCATGCTTTAATGAACACTAACACTGCTAGACTGCATCATATTATTCTTCTCACATTAGCACTGTTTTGTTAATCTCATTCTTTAACAATAATGAATCTAATTAGTGCACTTAAATGGTGTGCATGTCTGGAATAAATATCCAGAGACACCACAGTTTTTAAATAGATGATTTATAAACATTCAGCAACCTAAATCTGCCTATATTATTAATCAGCACATTGAAGCTGGTTATATAAGTCATGTGATGTAAGGCAAGCATCAGTGTGAAAACTGAAAATTATGATCATCTCATATAATACAGTAAACATTGGAGGAAAACGCAGTAGTGCATGCAGATTAGGATGTAATTTTCCTCTGGTCTCAGCTAAGCAGATGATAATTGGGGTTGGTATGGTGGGGACAGGAAGGGAGAGAAAGAGCAATCCCTCTGCTGTATGTGGGGAGACTCATACCGTCTGCCACTGGACCAGGTCCAGCTTTCTCTCTCTCTCTCTCCCCCCACTATATCCACACATCTTTCTGTTTTTCACATTATGTCTCTTGTGCCTTTTTTAATTTGAGTTGGAATTTAATTACTCTGCCTCCATTTACATGACGGCTTTATGCATCTTCTGTCTGGATTGCCTGCTTAGCTTCAACCTCATGCATTTACACTTCGGTTAGCCAGTCTGAAATCTCATTGCTGCATCACATATTTAAAAAATCAGTTCATTACAATTAACCTCTGACTTCCTGTGTTGTTCCTTGTTTTCAGTAATTTTATGCAAAAATATGCTCACAGCATCAAAACTGTAATCCTGCATGACATTTCGGCAATCACGGACCGTGTGTGTTTTGATGCTATGTATTGGGGGAGGGGTTTCAGTTGCATCTCACACCTTTGTCGTGGTTTCTGTACCTTATTCTATCTATTTTAGTCACCCACAGAACAGTCAGTATCAATGATGCATTTTAGGCTGACCTTTCTGTCTGTATACTGTATTTAGCAGGATAAACTGTACCATCTTGCCAGTGAACTGTAAAAACTCACAATTTAAAAGGGTCTTTTCTGAGTTAACAGTTTCTTACCAAAAACAACCACCGCGCACACACACACACACAGCAGAGGTGGCAAATGCTTTCTGACACAGAGGAAGTACAGTTATCACTTATGACAAATTGAGGGTTAAAAAACCCATAGTACTCAAAACATGTTAATCCTGCATAAAAAACAGTGTGAAATCATTATGCAGACTGATTGCAAGCAAGAAACTGAACCAGTTGAAAGTAGCAGGCCAGATGTAACCAGCACAAACCAGTTAGAACCAGCATGGAATTTATTCTGGTTTAAGGTTTGTTTGTTTGTTTAATCCTAGCAGAAAGGAGAGCTACTTGTCCCCTGTATTTTAACTACTCCCACATCTCCACTACCTATCTGAATATGATCAATACGTAGCCTATTCAATATTTGAAATCATTTTAAAACATATTGAGCATAGCCTACTTCATGTGTAATTTAATGCTATTCAGGACAGATGATTAGACTGGACACTGTCACACTGGGCCACCATGCAAGCATTACATTTGAATCCTAATCAAACTGCTTTTCTAAAGAAAGTATTTACATGTGCATAATATTTCATAAACACTCAGTAGCCTGACCAGTAACTCAATCTTCAACTACTTAACAACAAACACACATCCTAACCAAAAAGTCATACATTCACACAAAGAATGTGGTCTACACCCAACACTGGCTCAGCGGCCATGGCCAATCAACATCAAAAAAGACAGTCATGATACTCACTCATCTGAAGACCATTAGTTTCAGCAAAGTCCTCCATGATGTTCTTTAATTAACACACTCACTGGAGAGTATAGCCAAACAATTAAATATTCCCTGACACATATATGCTGCTCTTCAGCTAGTTCTTAATTAGTTTCAGTTTTGAAAGTGAACCTTTTGTTGTTTTCTGCTTCACTGTTGGAAACTAATCACTTCAATCAAAGCAAAGCAGTATAAATGGTGCGACCATTAGTGTCATCTAAATCACGTGATCAGATTAGACATAATATTAGATATAATGCGCTTCTCCCAGATCTTTACAAACTGAGGGAAATCATAGACCGCACTTTGAAATTCCACAACAGTAGCACAAAGTAGATTTATTTAGTTCTCACTGTCTGCCTCTAGAAATCGGGTTAGAGTAGATAAAGTGACTAATTTTAGTGTTGGACAGTGTTGTTATCCACACTGCTGCAGCTCAGAGTGAGCAATCAGCCACACAGTGGCGCCGGTATTACCGCACGTGCATGAGACGCCTGAAATCATTTCTCCTTTTCCGGCTTGTACGTCACGTGACATGGAAGTTTTTTTTCCCTTTACATTTTAGCCGCTCGTTCAAGTGTAATAAAAAAAAAACTAATATTTTACAGTTTTCATCAGAGTTATAGATAGTAATAATGATCATGAACGTTTCTAACATTTACATTTTTTAAAACCGCCAGGTTCTACTGTTGCTATGACACCCAGAAGCCTTGTCACTTCCCAGCTAATCAGAAATGCAGAGAACCAACCAATCACATCGGTCTTTTTGAATTCGGGTATCTTCGGAAACGTGTTCGAAACGCGGAAAGTGCCGAGGTCATGCAGCCAGTCCGAGAGACTGGGCATGTTGCATGAGCCTGCGAAGTCTAACCATATATCCTTTAAAAAGAAAAAGATACAAAATTTTACCCAGTAAATGCTGAGTGAAATCTGTAATAGAAGTTAGAAGCCTATATATATATGTGTGTGTGTGTGTGTGTGTGTGTGTGTGTGTATATATATATATATATATATATATGAAATTGAATTATAAAGGTGCTTTCACACTTGGCGTTATTCTAGTTGAAGCAGTGCTGGTGACAAGTTTTTTTTTTTTTTTTTTTTTTTTTTCATTATGAGCTTCCAAATTTGAAAAAAAAAGTTCAGTTTTTCACAAAAGTGCATAGTGATGTCAATTTTTTATTTTTTTAATAAAATTTTTTATTTTTTTTAACAAAAAATTTTTATAACCCCCGACCAGTCATGTCACAAGATGGGGGCAAGCAAGAAAAAACAAACATGGAAGACATTGTGCTAGTGAAAAATTTCTAGTAGTGAGCAAATATAAGGTGATTTATGACATGTTGAATTGAAAATATTTCATGACCACCATTCCATCACTGCAATATAACTAAAAATAACATATTGTCCCACTTTAAGTGTGGTTGCATATAGTCAAGTCACACAAGCAGTTCCTCAAAACTGAAGGCAAAACTTTATTACTGATGATAATCAATCTAAACTAGATAGCAATCTAGGCTAGTTAGTTGATACTAGATAGGACTGGTAAGAGCATAGTTATGGTCATGGTGTGCAGCTGTGTAGGCCGTTGGTTTTTTAATTTTGGTTTTTTTCTTCATTTCAGAACAAAAAATGCCCTGGCCAGCACTTTGTCTTTAAAAAAAATAAAATAAATAAATAAATAAATAACAGTCTAGTTGTATATCAGTTGTTAAAATGTTATTGTGATGCTTTTTTGTATATTTAATATACAAAACAAAACAAACAAACAAAAAAACAATAAAATACTCAGGATATATTTGCGACTCCAACATGCCAATATGCCAGCAGATGTGGGGGCAGACTGATAGAAAACAGTGCATGTTTTAGCAGCCTGAGGCTTCTCGCAGAATTCAGGATGAATATACAGTAGATGATCACCTATCCATATGCGCACACACACATACACACACACACACACACACACACACACACACCTATGGCCATAAAATTTCAAGGTCATGATCATTTTGACTTTTAGAGAATCCACTTATCCCATGCTTCTGCACTGAAGATATTAAAATTTAGATGGATGGATTCAGCACATGGAACAGCTGTCACTAATCAGATAGGCACCAGCAGGATGGATAAGTGAAAGCATGATGAGTGAGAGGGGGCAGGGAGAGATGGAGAGATGAAGAAGAAAGTACAGAGGAAAAATAGGGGGAGATTTGCAGCTTACTCCAGGTCTTATGTACCTTCTGTCCATCCCATCTGTTTCCACAGCAACTGCTGTTAAAACCACAGAGTTCAGATTTGTTGAGAGGCACTTACTGCTGTTTCATCCCATATTTAGAGCTTTCAGCAGAACGCTCTTCCTGCAGTGATTGCCATTTTGTGGAGTTTAATAATGCAGCACATCTGCACTTGTTTATTGCTTTTAATTATTTTTGTTCTTAGAATGGTAATACATGGATGAGCCATTGTTTTTGGACAGTTTTATTATTTCATTTTTTCTAGTTAAGTAGTGAATTGCATTGCATGTCTTAATTTTATCACTGTGGTGTCTAAAATGGAAACATATTGAACATTCATATCCGTTTTTTTTTTTTTTTGCACACTTGCAGGCTTGTGCATCTGAGTATGTGTGGTATGTGTATCTCAGTGAGTGTGATTGATGTGATTCTTTGATTTCCAGTTCTTCAGTATAGTTCCCTCTGCAATCATTAGGGCTGTAAGAAGTTCTCTGCTGCTTTTCTTAGGAAAGCATGGGGATGGAGGTGCAGCAGGAGGGATAATTGACTAGTGACTTGTTGCCAAAAATGTTTAATGGGTGTGCAGTACCATATGGCATGTATATAGTTGTCTGGAGTATGTTGTTTGTAATTTGTAGACTTCAGAGTCCATGGAGCCAGTTTAAAACATTTTGCCTTGTATAGTGTATTCTGTTTTACTTTGTACTGTACACATTGTAGACCTGTGTTATAAGTCATGAAAAAAGTGAAGAAATCATGCAAGCACCTAGAGGTTTACACAATATAAAATATTATTTCCTTTAGTTCCTATTCCACCTACAATCAGAGGAAAAAAAGCCAAGAGCAAACTCCATTAGTTGATTTATGATGATGTCAGCAATGAAATCTTTAGAACAAGATATAATCAGTTTACTGAAAAACATGTCATGGCGTCCTAATCTCAGCCTTAGACACTCTAGAAGAGATTATATAGTGAGACTACTGTATATTTACCACAATGTTGCCAGGATGTTGCACGCAAGGTTGTTTCTGTTGTAGCACTGTGTTCCTAATTGCTTCCTCCTCACATTATACTAGAACAACAGTCTGTGGTTGGTCACTGGCACTGTCAAGTAGATGACCTTTCTGTGAGAGTAGTCTGTTTTTGGCCATGTTGAATGAAGGAAACTGATGACTCCCTAGTGACAGTTAGAAATCTGGCTTGTGAGACATTTATTGTGTCACCGCATATATCAAACTCCAAACAAAAACAGACGACTCTTCAAAATCAGTTTCCATAAATGAATTGTACTTAGTATCTGATCAGTATCATGGGCAATAATACGCTGCCTTATGTCAATGGAGGAAATATAGAATAAAATATTAGACAAATTGTTGTAGTATGTTCAAGTCTGTCTTTTGATTCTTTTGTCCAGAGTACTGTTAAAACCTCTTTTTTCCACCTCGGAAATATCGCAAGATTGCGTCCTATGTTAAATTTTACAGTCGCGGAAATGCTGATAAATTCCTTTGTCGTCTCACGGTTAGACTATTGTAACGCCCTTTCAGCCGGAGTTTCTAAATCTACACTCAATAAGTTGCAATATGTGCAAAATTCAGCTGCCAGGATTTTAACTGGGACTAGGATTGGTAGTCATATTACTCCAGTGTTAGAATCCTTGCACTGGCTCCCGGTCAGGTTTAGAGTTGATTTTAAAATTATGACGCTTACTTTTAAAGCATTGCATGGCCTGGCACCACATTACCTTACAGAATTGTTACATCCGTACACTCCTAATCGTAGATTGCTCTCCTCTCAGTCAAACTTGCTGGTTGTACCTCAAAGACATCTAAGATCTATGGATGATAGGGCTTTCTATGTTCTTGTCCTTTGGAATTCTCTGCCTCTTGAACTTAGGGAAGTTCAGAATTACGCTATTTTTAAAGTTCAACTTAAGACATATTTTTTTAAACTTGCATTTGCTTGTTGATATTGTATTGTTTTCTTTGTATTGTTTATATTGTGTTCAGCGCTTTGAGAAGCTGCTTTTAAAGGCGCTTTATAAAATAAAGTTTATTATTATTATTATGTTGTAATCTAGTCAAAGACACATTATCATATTTTGCTTTTCAATGATAAAAAATCCAAATTTTCTTATTAATGTAGTAATTTATTTTCTGTGTAGAAGGTCTGACTTGATAGTTAATGATAGTTGATGACAGTTATAATAATCTACTAAACTGCACACACTTTACAGTATGTCTATATACTAATCAGGATTAATGAGCTCAGTCTGCTTGGCAATTTTTTAAAAATTCTAAACAATTTTTCATTGCTGTAGGTTATTGAAGCCTGTTATTGCTAGTATTTATATTGGTTTGCCTCTGTGACCAATATGAGCAGCAGCATGCAGTGGCAGCTTTGAGTTTTCCTCATGTTATTTTGTTCAAAATCTGCTTTAAGAGAGAACTAAAGTTGGTTCAGTATTTACTGGGTATTTATGTGTATTACTGCTGCTCTCTCACAGATGGTGTTCCTCTGAGTGAGCTCTCCTGGTCGTCCTCTCTGGCTGTGGTGGCTGTGTCTTTCTCTGGCCTCTTCACCTTCATCTTCCTCATGCTGGCTTGCCTGTGCTGCAAGAAAGGAGAGATTGGATTTAAGGTGAGAACACTATCAAACACCACCAAGTAGCTCTAAAATTTGAGCAAAGAAGATCACACTTTTTTTTTTTTTTTTTACATTGGAAAGGCTTAAGTATGCTAAGTAGGCTTAATCTGTAACAGGAAAACTGAAAATGTGGAGTTGTGTTGTATGTAATAAACAACCAGAGATTAGTCCATATGCTTCTATCAGAAAAGTATAACAGATGCAGCAGCTTTCTGATGGGCTCACAGTGTGTGAATTTCTCAAAATATGGGTCAAGGCACTTGAGAAATTTGTGTAGGGATAAAAGAGAGAAGAGAAAGGCAGAACAAGAGTTGGCAGAAAGAAGAAGCTAGGGCAGAGACCAAGAGCACCTGGTCATCAGTATCTCATGCACAGCTGAAAAATACACAGTTCTTCCCTCCTGCCTAATATTCAGACTCTCAAGTTATCAGATTACACCTATATACTGTAAGTTGGCCCAGGAAAACCTCTGCAGTTGTTCTCTGGTCATGGCAGGCTGAGTAGGGAAAATGTGATTATGCACAGTGGTCAAATTTGACTAGAGACTGAATACAGAATCTCGTGTATATATAAACATGCACACACACACATAAGGTCGTCCGAAAAAGTCTGCATACCCTTAAGACATATTTAAGAAGACAAAACGCAGCATGTATAGCATCAAGACATTTAGGCAAAAAAACGCAAGCTGATTTACCAACATTGTTTATGGAGGATTGTGTATTTCATACTGTATATGCAAATGAGCAAAGTTGGTCCAGTGAAATACAGGGGGGATAAAAATAGGGTCGATAAGATAAAGGCTATATGGTGAAAGTTTCTGGTTCTAGTAAGAACTCTGCATTCTGCATTCTCAGACTGCTGCATTCTGGACTAACTACAGCTTCTTCTTGATATATCAGTTATATCTCTGCTAAATGCTTAGTAGATAAATTGCAAAGTGGTTACATAATTGCACTTTTTGAATATATAATATACAGTTATGTAATTAATTTACAATCGCACTATCCAGTGTGACCCAGATGAGGATGGGTTCCTCTCAAGGTTTCTTCCTCATATTGTCTCAGGGAGGTTTGTTCTTGCTACCGTTGCCTCTGGCTTGCTCATTAGGGATAAATTTATAAATTTAAATCAGTGGAATTGATATATTTCAGTAAAGCTCATTTGTGACAATTATTAAAAGCGCTATACAAATAAAATTGAATTGAATTGAGGTACATTTCTTATTGAAAAACCATGGGGGGTGAAAACTTATGCCCTCACCTGTACACACAAACAAACCCACAGTCTCTCACAGGGTCTCATAGACAAAAATGCATATATACACATAGACATGATGTGATGCAAAAACACTGTGGTGTGTGTGACATCTGGCTTACACTTACTACCCACATACTAGGTGTGACAGGAAGTAGAAGTGTGGGAGAGAAAGGGATAAGGAGAAAGGGATAAGGAGAAGGAGGGAGAGAAATATGGAGGAGCCTCCTTGTTGAACCTGAAGTGCCTCTTGCTTCTACAATAAGACACACTCTCCCAAAAGTTCGAGTATGTGTGTGTGTGCGTGGAAGGGGTCTGCTCTACAGATGTGAAAAAAGGGTGAGAAAGGAAGGATAGAGAAAAAGAGAGTGATGTCATGAGCTCAGAATGTAAAACTTCATCCCTCCCCCTCTCATTTTGGCTAGTGTTCTCAGCTGCTGCTGTCTCTTTTCTCTCTGGACTCTGCTCCTCCTTTCATCCATTCATCCGTCCATCCGTCCATGCATTCACCCATTCATCCGCCTCTTAATCTGTCTGTCTGCCTCTCATTTTCTTTCTCCCTCCCACATTTCCGGCTCTCTTCTCCCTCCTCTCTCTGCATTCCCTATAAGTCAGTTGCACAATTTCATATGGTGACTGGTTCTTTAGAGGCACAGCTATGCATCTCTCTCCGCTGTGTGATCTGAAATGTATGATTTTCTTGTGTCATGCTTGTGCTGACACTGAGGGAGCTTCAGCAAGGGCATTTAGGTCAGAAGTTATTAAGTGAGGGTGCAGAAAACAGTACAGGTACCCTCAGGTGTTATGGCTGTACTATTGACACACCATAAGGAAATAAGGTCCAATATGTGGGCTATCAGTAATGGGACAAGGTAAGTTTTTAATTTTAATTAGTCCTTTTACATTTTCTTATTTTGAGGTTTCTGATATTCACTAACTTTTGTAAAGAATTGATGACTTCAGAGGCTGGTGTTAAAACAGGTGATGATATGGGGGTAAATTATTATTAATATATCTGGATTGAGATATGGTTAACCAAGCCCAAAAAAATTGTTAGTATTTAACAGTGTGTATGCATAGATGTGGCTCTTTTTTTTCTCTCTTTGTGCACCATATGTCGTTCCATACCCAATGAATTATGCACGAGACACATGAATGCTACGTTGCTCTCTTTATGCTGAGGGAGGAAAAAATTTAATCCCTGTTCATCTTGGAAACTACAGTAAGCACAGCATGAAATTTATTATTCATGATATGTTAGAAAATATATTGGGCAAGTGCTCTTATATTGTTCATTCTCACGATCTCGGCATTTTATCACTGCGATTACCAACAAGCTAAATACCTGTGTGGAACAAATGTTTTATGAAAAGTTGTTGTATCAGTTATTATGCTGTTTGTAAATGTTGGAGCACATGCCACATACAGAACATACAGGCCTGCACAAAAATATCAGAGTTAAGATCTGAGCACAGTAAGAGTCAAACCGAAAAGTCATAAGTGTATGTACTGCTTTGTACTAAGTTTAAGATCGTATACTACTTCTAGTCCTGAATTAAACTGCTCTGTTAACAGTGAGATTAATCTCTGAAAAGCCTACTTGTAAAACAATAGTACTAAAAAAATCAATCCACTGAATGCTGCATTTCCACAAGCACCCATTTTGTTAAATGTATAATAATATAATTCACAACCAGGTAAATATAGCATTTGACTAGTAGATACATTTAAGGCTTGAACTGGCATAGTTGCTGTGAATAGTGCATAGTTTATCATGCAGTAGTATTCAGTAAGTATACAGTTAGGCCTGAATTCATAGTGTCCCTGTGGAATTAATTGAATTCAATTTTATTTGTATAGTGCTTTTAACCATGGCTACTGTCACAAAGCAGCTTTACAGACTATATAAATTCAGGATATAAATTTTTGCAATTATAAATTTATACCATCATTTTATATATGAATTAACCATCATTTAATATGTGATAGCTATTTTCTAGCCACAATTCCACAGGGCTTGGTCAAAAACAAGTCTTAAACTAGTTGATAAGTAGATAGATAGAATAGATAGAATGGGTGTTATTTATTTGCTGACAGACATGTGATGAGAGCCATTGCAATCAACCAAGCAGCACGATACCCAATTTTCTGGCAACCAGATGTCCTTGTGGAAATTCAGTCTTTTATACACAGTGACCCTCTGCTGCTCTGTATACTGTAACTATCATGGTGTGTGAACTCATACAGTAGATCCCTGGAGTACTGTTTTTTTCTGTCTATCTAATAAACAACTCTTGCGCCATGTAAAGTAGTCTGTTAATACAAAGCTTTGGTTGCTAAGCAACATACCAGACAAAGATTATGTCATTCTGCAGACAAAGCAATGGCTTAAGTTTAACGGTCTGTAATTGGTTTGAAACCTGGAGCATTAACACAGAATTCAGTTATTGTGATGTGGTCAAAGGTATGCATATGTCAAAGATTTTACAGTGACTTCACACAGCTCAACCAATCAGATTTTAGAACTACATCTAACTAACTCTAATTTTTATATGTATTTTCCTCTAAATACTGTAATGAAACAGTGAAGTAAGAGGTGAATCATATTTGTGCATAGTAATAGGTTTAAGTAAAAGGAAAAGCTTCCAGGCATGAAAAAGACACGTCTCAGTTTTGACCCATATGCACATAATTAGCCGAAGAATCCCTGGAGCTTTTTCATTATGTCTCTCAATGTCTGACTCTCAGTAGCAGAAAGATTTCCTGTGTGAGAGATTTCCTGTGTTGCTTAGCTGCATGGGACTTGTGAGACTCCATAAAGCTTTTCATTCATCCAGAATTAAAGTAAATGTGATTAAATGAACATTTGATATGAATTACGTTGTCTGGTGATATGCATTCATTTCACTTCTGTAATATATTACCTTATATTGTAAAAAAGAAAGAAAGAAAGAAAGAAAGAAAGAAAGAAATTTGGCTAATTCCCTCTAGGGGAAACCGGAAAAGCTGGGAATTATGTGGAACACTGAGGGGTCATGTGAAGATGAGGACCATGATGTCCCAGAGAGGACTGTATGTCTGTGTGCGTGTGTGTGTGTGTATAGTAAAGTATATAAGCCTCTCTAGGTCACTGTTTTCCATTCCTTTAACCCCAGAATCCAGCAGTCTTTTAAGTCCTGTGGATGGCTCTTTAAGAGCATCTGGAGAAGCATATTGGGTATGAAACGACTGTCAGAATTTTGACTTTACCTTGAGAGTGCTTACACCTATATTAATAAAACATCTAGGATTCATGGACAATGGGCTGCTCCGTTGTTTTTCTGGCAGCTGTTTGCTGATGCATCATGTGTTCATGTAAACTAAAGATGATTCTGCATGTAGCAGAAGTCGACTGCTGTTTGTTGACACAAAAACATTTTGGAGTTTGGAAGTAAGACATAAAAAATATTATAGTGGGATACACAAAAAGGAAACGTGATTTTAAATTAATGTTTCTGTTTCAGACCATTTAAGGATGATTACTGTTTCAATTAAGTTTTGCATAAGAATAAATTATTACATTAGTAGATGGAACAGGCACTGAGGACTTTTGGTAAGGGCTGGTATATTTAATTTATCTTCAATTCATTTTATTTTATTTTATATTAGTTGGCATAATAACATTTTTACATGGAAAATTCTTGTGGTACAGATAGTTTGAAGTTAGTGGAAGATACAGTATGTGCACAGATATTTTGAAGATCTTTCCCAGTGATCAGTGTTGTTTTAATTCAGAGGAATGCTCATCAACAGGACCACTCCAAATGAACATAATCATATATACAGTACATTAACTGATTTATCCAGACGATGAGATAACTGTCCCCTGTGCTCTTATCCTTATAAAAATAAAGTCTTCACTGAGAACAAATTAAAGTTCTGCATGTAGAGTTTGCATCTGAAGTCCAATGCTTTTTTTTTCTTCCCTTTTCCTGCCTAAAGACATATCTGTATTAATGAAGCAGGAAATTATGAGATTACATTTCAAATTCTATGTGCTGGACTAAAAACAACAACAATAATTATAAAAAGTGTCACTGTCCAAGTTACAGTCTGCACTGTATGCTAATCGGGCTCATTCGAAATGAGCAAATGCTAAATTGAAAATATCCTGTTTCATTCAGGTCCAAATGATCCTGCACAGAAAGCAGGTCACTGTGTAGGCTTGGCAAAATATTACAATACTGTACATTGCAGTGAAAACATTTTCTATACAATTCATTTTTTATTCAGTATTTCTTAAATTATTATTATATACCATCCAGCCTCACAAATGCATCACAGTGTAGTGCACACCACCCCCCCCAACCCCACCCTGGGTTTCCTGTGTTTGACCTCAGCTCTTTGCCCTCTGTGTTCTCTGCTGGTGTAGGAGTTCGAGAATGCAGAGGGAGATGAATACCAGGCCGACATGTCCACGCTGGCATCGCCAGCCTCTGCCGGCAGCCCTGATGTCTACGTCCTGCCTCTGAGTGAAGTTTCACTGCCTGTCGCCAAACAACCAAGCCGCTCAGGTGAGTCACCTGTATCCTGCTTCTAGTGCTAGCATCTGCGCTCACAAAGTATAATAAAGAAAGAATATAATAAAAGTGCAGTCCCAATAAATTACTTCTATTCAGGGCTCAGAAACAGAATCTAAAAATCTATAGGTTTGTTTGTTTGAATGAAAAAAAAAAGAATAATTCTGGTCCTTTCACATAGACTGTATGTGATCATACAATTTTTAAACCTATTTTAAACCTGGAAGCTGTGTTTGGATTGATAAGGACATGCCCACACACACACACACACACACACACACACACACACACACAAGAACACACACTGGAATTATACTGATTGTACTCCAACATGTAGCCATGGAAATGCGTATATTGATTTACCATAGGTTGTTATAATGAAAATAAGTCCAAATGCAATGTTACACATTGTCACTGTCACTCCCCCGTTTAGAAATGAATAGACATACTAGTTGCATAAATTTCCATCCCTACTCTGTTTTTCTCTCAGCACAACAGCCACAGTCTCGGTTTTGTGTCTAATGCATACTTTAACATAACAAAATTTAATACTGAGAATTTTTAGAAAAAATTTACCTTGTTCCATGAACTGAAGCTTTGTAGTGTTATATCCTGTTCACAGCATGTATAAAATGATACTTGAATGAAATCACATGAGACTTGATGTTTGAGGATTTTGAAGGTAAGACACAAATAATAAGCTAGTATGATACATGAAAAAAGAAACTCAACCAGTAACAGAGAATTCAAATTAATGTTTCTGTTCTGGAAAATTTAAGAATGATTACATTTTCAGTTCCTAGAGAAAGGGTTTTGCACAGGAATAAATGAATACATTAGTAGTTGGGACTGGCAGCAAGGACATATGGTAAGAGTAAATTAAATTTCATTTAATTTCATTTCATAATAGTTGGTATAATAACTTATATACTGTATATGTGTCCGTGTAAGATCCTTGTTAGGTGGTATAGATAGTTTGAAGATAGTAGAAGATCTGTGTACAGAGGGTTTGTACATTAAGTGGATATCTCTTGTATCTCTTGCTCAGTGATCAGGGTTGTTTAATCCAGAGAAATGCTCAGCAAGACTTCTACAGCAAATGAGAATAATCATAAATACATAATCATCATATACACAACATCAAACTCAAGGCTGATCTATCCAGTTGACAAGGTTACTGCCCCCTATGCTCTTAACCCTAAAAACAACTTTGTCATTGATAAAACAAGTAAGGGTCATTCACTATGTCACTGTTACCTCGACCTCAGTGTCATAAATAAGTATATCTTCCGTCAGGCCTTTGGATTCCTGAGCAGCTCCTATAGCAGATAGCAGAAGAAAAGTGTGAGAGTGCTGCATCTTGAATGGAGCTTGTGTTTATGGCTCCCACTCTCAAGCATGTCTATTCTGGAGTCCCCCTCTACTCATAAGTTTACTTTCTCTCTCTCTCTCTCTCTCTCTCTCTCTCTCTCACACACACACACACACGCACACACACATTCTTTCCAATAAAACATCTGCCTATTGCATAATGCCGCCCCTGTAGGCCTACATAAATTCTCCTTGGAATCTTTGGCATTCAAAAGAGCAGTGGTAAAATCAGTTCCATAGAAAATATCCATGTAGTTTTTTCTCCCTCTCAATGGTGTAAATCTGTATCAGAGAGGTCGCATAGGAGTCCTAGAACGTCATGTAGGCAAAAAAGTCATAGGCCATATGGCTAAAGTGTATCAAAAGGTTAAGTGTGCAGAACTGATATTTTGCCTTGTCATGTCTGTTCTTGTACAATAGATGTAACGAATCACCACAGGCAATAAATGTTCAGTTTCATGTTATTATATCACAGCTAGTGGCTAAAGTATTTTAGAGATATAAAATGGTTAAATTGTGGACTATTTTAACACCAAATCTAGATGACTACCATCAGAAAAAGTGGTAGTGAATATTTGGGTTTTTCTTTCTACATTTTTTTTGTACGAGATTACATGTGACTGTTAACCTCAGAAATAAAAAAAAGTCTGACGTATTGATGAACAGAAGAGGTTGATAGAAACAGCCTTTTAAAATAAATGATGATCAAGCATATGCTTGTTCCAGTTTCCCTATAACCGAGATTTCATAATATTCACATAAGCATACTTGATGGAGGCATGCAATGCGGATAAAGTGTATTTGGATAGTGACAACTCCTTAGGCAGATTGTTTCCTGTGGGCTCCCAAGACAAATTTATACAGATGATATCTAGAACATATGGAATGTGTGGTTGTATTATGAGCATTGCTGGAACGCTGATGCTATGTGAGGAGTGGTCACGATGATGTCACTCTGGTTGAGACTGCGGGACTGGCCTGATTTATGACCTGAGATATCATAAACACTTTTGTGTGGATAAAGCAAGATTCGTTTCATTAGTTTACCCTGATGGAGCCAAGGAATATTATTTTTTTCCTGATGGCTCCTGTTTTTTTTTTAATAGTGAGGTGTGTTAGATGACTGAAAAAGAGAAACAGAAGTGTGCCTATGTGCGTGGGTGTGTTTCACACCCTAGTGTCTGGAAAATTGTTTGATTAAGAACACACCCTAACACAGCTGTATACTTTAGGGAGCACGATGAACACACAGGCACACACATTAGCTTTATGTGTAGAAATTAAGGTACCAAAATGACACTCCCATATTATGTGAAATACCAATACTGCAGCTTTACATTTGTTTATAAAGGCTTGTGTTCACACATCACATGCAGATATTATACACTCCTGCACAACACACACAGCATCAAAGATAGGAATATCTGACAGTTTTGACCTTGGCTGGACATTTCACATTTCATTTCAGAAACTACAGCTTTTAGCCAAAATGTTTCCTTTTGGTTAATGAGGTTTGGGATATATTTATGTGTAGGCATAGCATTAATCATCTGGATTAAAAATTATGCAAATGGAAGGTCCTCCCAAGGATAGTAAGACAAAGCTGTGTGTGTGTGTGTTTCTTTCGACTAGTGTGGTTAGACTTGTGTGATTTATTTCCTCCTTTCAACAATGTAGTACAGGTTAAACGCTTTGATGGCCATCCAACACACTACCTCATTTGTGATTACACACACTCAGATGCTTACTCCAAGCAGAAAGGTAATGCATTAATGCATTAATATTAATAACACATGCTGTTGTGTAATGCTTATCATTGTTTAATAGACCCATGTGTTATTACACAACATGTGGGTGTGAACTCCTCTAAATCATCATGGGATGTTTTCTTGTTCTGTCTGCATTGTTTAAAAATACATTGGGAAAGCGATAGAAGATAATATTTTTTTCCACTGTAATTAAAACTGAATAATGATATCCGATGGCAGGGAGAATAGTCTTCACAAAATGTCCAAACCATTGATAATAATTTATGAGTTGACATTCTAGCAGCAATTGTTTCAATGTTTTGACTATTTTTTAGACCTGTGTTTACCCCCGGATTCATTATAGAACATATTTTATAGATATAGATATTTATTGTTGTAAATAAATTACATACCTAGTCTGATCTTATAGAAAACTCATGATTTATCATCACTGTGCTTCTGGGTTGCCAGGTCTGCAGCCCTTATATCATGCATTTATCTTAAATGGTTCTTTTACCAAGGTCTGCAATGGTGTTGTATGATTACTTATGCGTGGTGATCTGGGGAAATCGGCCTGAATTCTGGTAAGCAAAACCATAAAAGATGAAAAATGTATATATTTTATTAAACTGGCATGGAAATGGTGATCATGGTTTTTATGTACTTTCTAGCCTTGCCTTGACTATCCTTCTGTAAAGATCATGTTGTGTAAGGATTCAGTTTAGCAGTGGGTGAAAACAGTCGGTCTGCATAAAGATGTCTAAACCTTGGTAGCTAAGTCTGATTTCCTCACACAATGATTGTCAAGCTTTGATCAAGTTTTGGGAAAGCTATGTACTCTAGCAGAATGGACATAAACATAATCATTTCAGTTTGTAATCAGGCACCAGCTGTCACTGTCAAAATGTCTCTGATGCATTTTGCATGTATTTTAACTTATGTATGAGATATTTAACTTAAGTTTGAGATGTGAAACAGAAACATAGTTCAGGAACATCTGTAGTTTTCAGAGCTATACATAGTAGAAAAAGTCAAACTTTCAGCATGTGAAGGCTGCCACGTTCATGTGGTTATAAATCTAGAAAGTAGATAATAATAATACGTTCAGAAAGGCTGCCACGTTCATGTGGTTATAAATCTAGAAAGTAGATAATAATAATACGTTCAGAAAAAAATGAACAAACAGTAGCGTTTAGCACAGTCCAATTCTGTAGAAAAACGCAGAACCTGGCAACAATGCTTAAAATTTACGACATTGCACCCGTTGAAAATGTCATCATCGTTTCCTAACTGTGGTTTAGTAAAAGCCACATCTGTGATAAATAAATTATCCAGTAGCTTATTTTTTTATTTTATTTTATATTTTTTTTTGCATCTTTTCTATGTTGTTACACAAGTCACTATTCTGCATTAGGGGCACTTCATGCCCTCATCCAGACATGCCAGAGGGCACAACGGCAACATTGCCCCACCCTCATCAAGAATGCTGAAGCCATCTCAGCCTAATAGGTTTGAAAACAATACTCCGAGTGTCTACCCTGCTCTCTAGGGTACCAAGCGGTGGCAGAGGCAGGACAAAGACCCTGATTCTCCACAGAGAAAGAGGAATGACTGATGACTGCTCACTGGAACATGACATGGGCGTAAAATATGGATGTCACAAAGACGACACGTCACTCTTTCACAAAGATCCGTCTGTCTAGTGAAAGTGAGGGAGAGACAGAGATATTGTTATGTTACTAGTGCTAGAGCTGCTGAATTAGATGGTGCTAGTTGATTGGGCAGGATAAAGATGTGCATTGAGTCGACACAGCAGTACGCCTTCAGTCGCAGTTCCATGAAGCTGAGCGCATTTTCCACAAAACGCTGCACTGCCTATGCACGTCTTCACTTTTTTAAATTAGAGTAGTTGAATGAAGGTGAATGACTGTAATCGTTATAGCAAAAACAGGTTTTCTGAGTGACCGTAGTGTTTTGTTTGCGGTTTGAGGTTTTTGGGAGTTTCGCTTCTGGTTGAAAAGAGTATCAGTATTTTGGAGCCATGGCATTTAATCAGCTCGACTTAACAAGGGAAATTTCTCACATCTGCACTCTCTTCAACTCTGTATTGTATAGCTCAAAAGTCATAGAAATACAGAGAATTGCTTGTTTGGGTCAGATTTTTGGAGGATGATGGTGCTTTAAGGAAAGGGGTTTCTTTTAGCCTTCAACCAGGATTGTGCGCATCACTAGAGACAGAAATTTGGTAATTTCCAACCTAGAAAATTAAGTTCTTCCTCACACTTTTACTGCTAGCAAAGTTCTCCATTAAATATTTACTAATATTCAGTTACGTATTCATGGCTGTTTTTCTGTTTGCTATCGGATCTCCAGTCCAACTCCTGAAGTCAACAGATGCATCTCGCCACAGTTTGCTCTACATTAAAGAGATTGGGCATGGATGGTTTGGCAAGGTAAGCCTTATTTACTGTTTATTAGTTTAATTGTCTGCCTGCTGTGCTGTAGGCACATGTTAGCACAAATCAAACGTTTAGTGCCCTTCTGCTTTATGGCTGCACGCTGATGAGAGTCATGCTTTCTGACTGATACTACCATCCAGGGACAAACACAGATTTGACTACCTTTGATATTATTTTGAGCTTTTAAAGACTTCTTTAAGGGCCTCTTCTTAAAGACTTGTTTAAGCTTTCTTTGTGACTGATAATCTTTGGTAGCACTTTATATGAAGGGTAGCTACGCTGGACCTTTATAACACATTCATAAGCACTGCAATGAAATACATTGCCTTTACTTTGCATGAAAGAAAGAAGAGAGAAGAAGCCTCAGTTATCATTATGGGTCATCTGTTTGAGATTGTTGTATCTGTAATTATTTTAACCTTATCTGGGGAGTTATTTTGTCTTCACTAACCACACATTCATGAAGTATTTAATTTTTTTTTTTAAGTGTCCACTTGTCATCTTTCCTTTTGGTGGTGTTTACTTCGTCTACTTCCCATAGGATTGTGAAATTAAGTGTTATTTGCATTAAAAACTATTATGAAACACCATTCCAATAAACTTTACATATTTACAAAGCTCATGTGCCAGCACAGATAATTTTGATAATTTGAAAGTGGTAATCAAATTTTTATTTATGACACTATGTACAGAGTTACCAGGGGTGACCCTAAATGGGCTAGTTTTAGAGAAAGTTTGCGGGTGGAAAAGTCTGTTGGTGGCCATTTTTTTGGCTGGTTTAGCCTGTGGTTGCCAAGATCTTGTTTTAAAGCCAATAATTGGAATTAAATCTAATCAATTTAAACAAGCTTAGACTAGGATAAACAAAAGGAAAGTGAAGATGCAGATGCTATATCCTACAGTGTAGACAACAACGTCTGTTGTAAGATATACCGCAAAGATTAGGCGAGGGAAAGGGGGGATTATGGAGTGGATAATGTCTGTACCAGGTGATGATAAAGCATATTGCAGAAATGCCCATGCATCACGGTGAACTTGTTTTCCACTCAAAGGCTGAGAAAACAAAGAAAAATGCCAGAACTTTTTGGGATAGGTTCATGTCCTTTTGTGTTGCTTTTGACATGCAGTTGGGTTGGAAATTTTGCTGAGACCTGGAAACTCTATATATGTCTTCTACAATTTGTCATGAATGTGCTATAAATAAAAACAGACTGATAAAATGCAAGATAAGAATAAAAAAAATACAGTATCAGTAATGGTCTCTTCTCTCTTTCATATAAAGACAAAGTCACACTTTGGAGTTTTGACATAAATTCTTTGATAAATTCTCCAGCATTGTTTCTATCAAAGATTTATGCAGTGCTTATTAATGTGTTACGAAGAACTTGTGTAAGTACCGTTTTTACAAAGTGTTACCAAATCTACTTCTAATGTTTAAAATTGGAATAATAGTCTTGTATATACATTGTGCCTAATGATTTCATTCTCATACTCTTTCTTTCTCTTTCTCTGTTTCTGTCTTTCTATACACACAAATGCATATACATATACACTCCCTCAATTTGTTCCATTGACTGGGTATGTCCATGTATGTGTGTGTCCTTGTCTTATCTGCATGAACATTCATGTCCTATGTCTCGTGTATATGTGTATGTTTGTGCTTTCACACATCCTGCTTTTCCGCCCTTATTAAGGTAAATTGCAAAAGCTTTATTTATTTTAAAAAATAATCTATTTTCATTTTTTTTCCCCCTCTTGTTCATTCAAATGTGTGCGTGTGTGTGCTTTATATATGTTCGCATGTGTTTGTCTCCTCTGTTTGTACCTGTTGTTATATGTGTTGTCTATTTCTCGTGTGTGGGCATCTTTGTGCGTGTGTGTGTCTATGTTGCGTGTGTGTGTACCGTGTGTCCACAGGTGTTGTTGGGGGAGGTAACCTCTGGTCTCAGCAGTACTCAGGTGGTGGTGAAGGAGCTCAAGACAAGTGCCAGTATTCAGGACCAGATGCATTTCTTGGAGGAAGCACAGCCTTACAGGTAAACAACAAACAAACATTCTGCACTGCATTACTTACCTATACCTTTTTTCTGTTTAGAAATGTGTCTCAAAATCACTTTTGTTCGAGAACAGTTTTGTGCATATTAATAATATGCCATTGCTGTTCCTGTTTTTGTGTTCAAACAGTGTATTCACTCTGTGACTTATATTCTCTCATGTCTCAGATCTCTGCAGCATCCTGCTCTAGTGCAGTATTTGGCTCAGTGCACGGAGGTCACGCCCTACCTGCTGATCATGGAGTTCTGTCCTTTGGTGGGTATTTGAGATCTGGTAGTCTCTAGAAAAGTCTCTGGAAAAACAAAATAAGACATGTTAATATCAACTACAGCCAGACAGCTAGTTTATCAAAGTTAAGCTGTAATGCCTTTTTTTTTTTTTTTTTAATTGTTACTTACTTCAGCCTTATCTTTGAAATGTACATTTAGATGCCCGGAAAAGCAAGAAATGAGCAAATATAGCTATGAATAAAGGAAAAATGAAGAATGAAAAAAAAAAATGTATATAAAAAAAATGTCCTTAAACAAACAAACAAACAAATAAATAAGAAAGCTGTGGCCCTGACCAAGTAAAGTTGTTACTGAAACAGAACAGAACAGACAGACAGACAGACAGACAGACAGACAGACAGACAGACAGATAGATAGATAGATAGATAGATAGATAAGCCAGACCAGCATAAACTGGTTACTAGATGAATGAATGAATTTTCTCAATACATCATACATCATTACACTGTTTAAATAATTTATTTTAATAAGTGTTTTATAATTTTATTTATTTAGTTAGTTATTCATTGTAACACATTTATATTTATGATATAAATATAAAATATATACAAATTTATTATATATAAAATCATCTACAAATAAATTCCCATGTTCCACTGTTTATTGAATTTTTAGTGTAAGGCCATTGCCCTCTAGTGGCCTATTGAAACACAACAGACTGACATCATCACACATGAATGTCTGTGTAATTTTCTATGCATACCAGTGCCTGATTATGCTATTCATTTCCCATATTTTCTGCCTCTTTTTATATATTGTTTTCTGTGTGTTTACTCTCCATGGTAACAGGGCGATGTGAAAGGTTATCTGCGCAGCTGCAGAGCAGCAGACTCTGTGACTCCTGATCCTTTGCTCCTTCAACGAATGGCATGTCAGATCGCTTCTGGCCTTCTGCATCTCCACAAACATGATTACAGCCACAGGTGAGCTGCCAGCCTTCATCCACTCAGAGTCGGGAGACACTCATTTCCACAACCTGATTTTGGCTACTGAGTGGCTTGGTTAAATTTCACTAACTCAGACATAGGTTTACATAATGCTCAAAGCGTTGTAACAAAGATCAGAATGTCAGCTGAATTCTCTCACCAAACAGTTTTTCAAATTGTGATTTTAAAAGCACAACAAAGTTTAGGGAGGCTGGAAACACTAGATATAGAACTGAGAAATAGATATTTTGTGCATTTAATCTATTTACTAGAGTAAAGTGTAGAGGAAAACAGAGGGGAGATTGTGGTTGGCGCTTTTATTTCCTGATTCCAATGTGACACGTACTTGGTAACTTCCTGTAACAATATCCTGATGCTGCCTGAGTGTGCCTCTGCTACTCCAGCATCAGTGATTTTGTTGCTGGGGGTTACCACTAATCTTCATGAAGACATGGTTATTATCTTCTATTAAAAATATCTACTACTTACATTGGCAGTTAATATGTATCATTATTTCAGGTTTGTGATTTTATTTCTGGATTTTATTTTGAACAGTGATCTGGCTTTGAGAAACTGCCTTCTGACATCAGATGTTACTGTCAAGATCGGAGATTATGGCCTGTCACACAGCAAGTATAAGGTATGCGTATCACTTGCGTATCATATACAACATTAGAAATATTAAAAGTGACAAAAAAGTAACACTTAAAAGTGACAAAAGCACTTAATATGCATTACAGATGTTAGTACCAACAGACTGATTCTTTGTTAACCAATGACCTCACGTCTACTTTGTTCCTCCATACTAGGGGTGTAACACAGTACCACTATTTGAATCTGTTTACTGCTCCAAATATCGGTAGCTGTATCTAGGTTTAAACCAAAAGTGGGTATGGCCTAAACCAGAAGTTTTTTTTTTCCCTTTAAATACGACGCATACTACTATGCCCCGGAAACAGATGTAGAAATGCCAGCATTGTCAGCATTGTCTCTGAATTCTGGCTCTGACAGTTCCTCAATCTCAGATACATCAGTTAAGTTCATAATTGTTCTCAACTAGAGATGTGCATAGGAGTTTTCTTTTAGTCCCCCTCGTGCATTTATTATTTTTGTTTGTACCTGCCCACAATATTTTCCAATGAATTTAGTTGGTTCTATTTTTCTAAATGTAAACAAACTAATAGTCTGGTTTAAACCACCGTGACTCTGACCAGGCATCACACACAGCACTGGTTTTTGTTTGTCCAACGAGCTTTATGTCTGACCACTTGTTCATGCCCACATGAAAGTAAAAATCTCTTTTTTGTTGCTCCCCACAAGATCCCAGTCCCAATGAACACATCTAGTCTCAACCAGATATCTTGTGAACCTTTCTGGCTAGTATAAAAAAAATTAATAGTGCACCTCCTTTGTATCTGTTTAGAACACATCATCTGTTCATTCTGAATAATGTATTTGTATTTGTCAATATCCTTACTCCACAGGATGATTACTTTGTGACATCGGATCAGTCCTGGGTACCATTACGCTGGATTGCCCCTGAACTGGTGGATGAAGTTCATGGCAACCTACTGGTGGCAGACCAAACAAAACAAAGCAACATTTGGTAAGAATTAAGCCATGAGTCACATTCTACACTGCCATGTTTTTTCGTGTATTAATAAAATTTTATTTTTATATGGATCACAGAAGCTTAGACTAGAGACTTTAACTTGGCACACTGCAGTCAACATAGTCAATGTGCAGTAAAAATTAGAAGAAAACAGAAAATTTAGATTTTATAGTGAATATGAGCATTGCAGTTAAACATTATTTGAATATTGGAACAGGAAGTGGGTGGTGGGGCGAGGATGGCGGGATCACAGTTGTGTAGTTTATAGCATTGTCTCCTCAATTCTGATCTCGGTTTTGGATCTTCTCCCCTGTGCCCACTTGGGTTTCCTCTGGGTTCGTCAGTTTCCTCCCTTCCAAAAACAGGCTGAGATGACTAACAGGTGGACTGGCTATACTAAATTGCCCCAGGTGTGAATCAGTGTCAGAATGTGTTTGGCATCTCATGCAAGGTGTAATCCTGTTATTGAAGATGAGTGAATGGAAGTTTTTTTTTTTGGATTTTTGCTCCATTTTCTTATAATAATAAGTTCTACCCCATGGCAAGACAGGTGTTAACCTTAGAGAGCCAAGTCTAATGTGTGCTTACATGGAATACATAAAGCCACGAGATTCATTCGAGCTGCCCATCATAGTACAGCTTAAAATGCTGAGAGGAGAGCACTGACTGCCTTATACACAAGCTCACAGGTGCCTGCAAGTGGCAAGTGTCACATAGTTTGACAGGGGAGAAAATAATGCCATCAGTTCCATTCAGGAATCAGAGCTAATTATGTTCTCTTAGGCCTCTGGGCACAGATGGCTATGGCCTTTTCAGAAGTAATTTCATGTGTGTTTCTGCATCTCAGGTCTCTTGGGGTAACTATTTGGGAGTTGTTCGAGTTGGGGAATCAGCCTTATCGACACTACTCTGACAGGCAGGTCCTCAGCTTTGCTGTAAAGGAACAACAACTTAAACTTCCAAAGCCACTGCTTCAGTTTCCTCTTTCTGACCGGTGGTGAGTGTTTAAAATATTACATGCAAATGTAACATTTCAGAAAATATCGTTCATCATTAGGTTGTGATAAGAATACAAAACATGTTAGCACACATTTAGTTCACAGCTTTGTAATTTGTTGTTTACACCCACCCACTTTGTAATTTGTTGTTTACACCCATTGTTTCTTGTCTTGTCTTAAAAAGCATTGTGTTTATGTAACCTTTATTAGGTATGAAGTGATGCAGTTCTGTTGGCTTCAATCAGACCAGAGGCCTAATGCTGAGGAAGTTCACCTACTGCTCAGTTACCTGTGTGCCAAAGGTGCCAGTGAGGCAGAAGACGATTTTGAGAGGCGCTGGAACTCAATGAGACCTAACATGACTCATGGCAGTCTGCACGGGGCTGGTCCCCTGACCCTGGAGATGCCGCAATCCTTGACAGCCTCATCCTCATTCCCCTTACTGGAGCAATTTTCAGCTGGTGATGGCTACCAGTCAGAGTCAGGAGATGACATTCTCACAGTTACTGAGACCAGTCATGGTCTGAACTTCGAGTACAAATGGGAACAAGCAAGAGCTAAACAGCCCTATCCCTCCTCATCCACCACTGGAACATTAGGTCAAGGGAATCCCCATTGCCAGGAGGTCTATTATCCTCCAGGAGGTATGGTAGGTGGATGTGGGATTGATGGACTCACCTTAGGGGTCTCTCCCCAATACTATGACCCCAAACAGTTACACACTCCAGGTGTTGTTCCAGTTCTCAGTGCTCATAGTCCTTCAGTGAATAGTGAGTATTACATTCGTATTGAAGAGCCAGTAGAATGCAATATTGACATGGAATACACAATGTGTGCATACAGCCCTGAATTTGGGGGAAGCAATGGCAGCTTTCTCACTGGTAGTGGAGACTCAGGGGATTGTATGAACTGCCCTTCTAAAGGCAAGCCAATTGAAACATACTGGTCAGCTGACATCCATAAAAGAAGTGCCTATGATTCAGACAGCAGTCCAACCATGTCCCTAACTATGGAGCCACTTCTAGGTCAGGTATCTGATTCCAGCCCACTTAGGCCTTGGGAGTCAGGTCATTATGTATCATACAAAGACAGGGATGGAGGCTATTACTATGAAAACTCACCACCACTGGGTATGGATCACTACCTTATTGGATGCCCATCAGAACCCATGAGGGAGAGCTGGGGGTCTCGAAGCCTGAGAAAGGCACTGGGTGAGCTAGAGGAACCCTTGGGGATCTCACCATCCCTTGGCAGCCCCCCACAGGGCTATGGTGACCCTTACATAGAGAGCAGCCAAGGGTCAGTAATTGGGAAGAATGTAACTGGAGGATACTATGACATGATGGGTTCTTTAAGAAAGATCATGCCAGGGAACCACTCAGTGTGTATTGACATGGAATCAGGAGATGCTGTGTTTGTGGGGCAAGATGACAGTGACTCAGAAGAGGAGGAGGATCTATTCATTGAAAGGCAGGCAATGGGCTGGTCCACCAACCATTCAGCAAAAAACAATTTGAGATTGTCTCAAATACAGTCATCAAAGCAAGATGCATATGTAGACTTTCATTACACTATGCCAATGACTGATGTTGAGGATGCGTGGCCAGAGAACCACAGTCTCCCATACCGCTCTACCAAAACGCTTAACTACCTGGAAGGTAGAGCCAAAAGCAACACCTGCCCTGTGCATGGCAGACAAGCATCAGTATCCTCAGCAGACTGCAGCTCCTATATTCATCTATGTCATGAACCCAGAGAAGCAGAGGTTTACCCTGTCCCTTGTTGTCAGGCTTTGAGCAATTCCCATTTTGTAGATCCTCTTACAGGGTCGTTAGTAAGAAATTGTTTCATGAATGACAATATTTCAGACAAAAACACAGGCGTAACCAGCAGGAACCCACAGGTAGGCCAAGCTGCCTTACCTACAGGACATTTAATTTCCAAATCAGAGACAACAAAATCCAATTTAAAACAGACCGAACACCCAGAATATGTTGACACTGGGGTCAGAGAGGGAATCTATAGACAAGACAGTACTGGACAAAAAGATACTAGTCAAATTAACAGGAAAACCGAGGTTATAACCATAACTCAACAAGTGGAGAATACCCTTCCTGAGATCTCTTCCAAAGAGCCTGAATCAGACAGAAGCAAGATGGTGGACAGTGGCGTGGAACATGGACATTCTAGCACCAGCCTTGTGGAAATTGACAATTGTAGTGATGATGACATCACAGATGTCACCTCTGGGATTTTTGGTGACTTCCAAGGAGATTATGCAGAGACAGCTGACTACACCTCCCCTTCATTCAAGTCATTGCAGAAGCAAGTAGGTACACCTGACTCCATGGATTCCATAGATCTACCATCTACTGCAGGCTCCAGTGAGACTCTGAGCCCAACCTCTCTCCACCCTTCAAATTCACCTAGAGCTGTGGATAGTGGCTATGACACAGAGAACAATGAGTCTCCTGAATTTGTCCTCAAGGAACCCCATGAACCACAAGACACCAAAGCCTTTATCCAGCCACTCGGAATGTCAGTCCCAGACTCAAGTCCAATCAAGGAAGCAAAAGAAGAAGATGGGTCTGACACACAACAAGAGGATGTGGAGGATGTGGAGGAAGGAGTCGCCATGAAAACATCTCAGAGCACTGGAAGGCTGACAGTACTAAGTGAGAAAACCCCATACAGAGATTCTGCTTACTTTTCTGATACTGATGCAGGGAAAGAGAAAGAGAGTGATGAAGACAGAGAGAAAGATATTGATGATCTTGAGAGGAAGGAGGAGGAAGCAATGCAAGCAATAGGCCAAACAACACTACCAACACCAGTGATAGAGCAAGACAAAGAAAAGTCAAATGTTCTGGAGACAGAAGAAAACTGTGAAAATTTCTACAATGATATTCAGGAAGGGACCCAAAAAGCTCTACCCTCAGAAGAACATGAAAAGCTTTCCCCTAGTTCCCCTGAACCAACTATTATTTCTTCTGTTTCTCCTGAGATATGTGAATGCCCTATAAATGACACTGTCCAGGATGAAGGCTTTGACCTGAATTCAGATGATCCTCAAGAAATGCCATCTGAGAATCAGTTATCTGATTTAACTGCCTTGCCATTTTCTGATACCAAGCAAGAAAACCACAAAACTGAGGAGACAGACACCACCCTTGCTTTTGAACCATCACTGGCTAAAATTTTAGTTGAAGACAGTAATATTGAGACCAGTCTTGATAGCTTTATCAATGCAAATGAAGTAAACCAGGAAAAGCAAGTTACTGAAGAAGCAATATTCAGAACTAGTTCAGAGGTACTATCAGCTCAGGACAACAATGACGAAGTGGAGATACTTATACCTGACTCAGCCAAGAGTGTTTCAACAGATAATATTGTGGACAAGCCTGAAACTCCAGATGGTAACACAAAATATGGATTTCAGTTTCACAAGAGCTCCACTCGTCCTTCCTCTCCTCCTCCTCTCCCATCACTTGAGGGACGAGTGTCCCCAGTGGAGAGAGGAGAAGCTGATGATGAGGACAGGGATTCAGAGGATAGTGATGAATCAGATGAGGAGCTACGCACCTATAGTATCCAGGAGCAGAGTGAGGAGAGTGAGGATGAAATTCTACCTGTGCCCATCATTGTGAGTGACTGCAGTGATGCACACAAACTCAGAAGCCTCCTCAAGATGCCCAGCTTGTGCATCGATAACCTTGGTGATGAGTTGGAGTCCAAGAAGAAGGTGGTGTCCTTCTTTGATGATGTTACTGTCTACTTGTTTGACCAAGTAAGCGGCATTTGGTTTAGTTTTGCAGTGAATACATAAATTGCACATACTACCCTATACAAAAGTTTTGAGATACAGTTTAGTGCTAACAGTGGTAATGTATTGTGGAAGTTTTTTCCACAAATCTCTGTTAACATAAAGGCCAGTTCAAAGGCACACACTGACATATTGGTCAAAATGTAACTCTGCAACCATCCGTTGTTTAATTT
Organism: Pangasianodon hypophthalmus; assembly: GCF_027358585.1. Classification (NCBI taxonomy): domain Eukaryota; kingdom Metazoa; phylum Chordata; class Actinopteri; order Siluriformes; family Pangasiidae; genus Pangasianodon; species Pangasianodon hypophthalmus. The sequence continues at coordinate 18,264,424 of NC_069721.1, forward strand.
CCAATACTTTTGTTAATGATTTGGTAATGGATTGATGAAAGGGTCATTTTTGTATTTCAGATATTGTCCTCCCTGATAAGGACAAAAAACTAATGAGAAATATTCAAATTCTCTAGGAAAGTCCAACCGGAGAACTATCAGAACATGCCTTCCACCTGGGAGGTGAGACAAGCAAACAGGGTGCAAGGTGCACAGATTCAAACCAACAGGAAAAGGCCAATTCCACTGATGACTCTTCAGATGGAAACATTTCAGAAGAGAGTAAGAAATCACTTTTATATATACTCATTTCAATAAAGAGATATGATATTAAATATTGCTTTTTGCTATCTCATATGTATTCTCCTTATCCCCTTTGTTTTCAGGTACAGGGTTTGAGTGGGATGATGATTTCTCTTTGCTGCCACTACCCACCTCATCAAAGGAATCACCCCCAGACATCAAGGCTAAACCAAGCCTTCCACCCAGTGACACAAATAACAAGCCAGTAGAGCAATTCTCACGCTTCACAGTTTCTCCATCCCCAATTTCACGTTTCTCCATTACCCATGTTTCTGACTCTGATATGGATTCTGCAGGAGGTAAAATGCTTTTAAATTCACATATTTGATTAAACAATATTTATATTTCCACCTATCAGATAGCTCCACTTAATAGACTCTGTACAAATATTATCGATTTACAGCAGATAGCTTGCAAACTGTGTTTGTAAAGGATTCAATTCCTGAAAGAATTTAATTTCAGATGATTATAAAGTAAAATGGTCTCATAAATGCAAAATGCTCTGTTCTCCCATTGCCATACAGGAAGCAGTGAGGATGGGGATAGAGAATGAGCACTGCACACCACTGCCATCTATGTGGAGTGCTTTGCATGGACCTCTTTTCTTCACACCTACTGGTCTTTACATTGAAAATTATACTGTTTCAGAAAATGTTCGGGATCCCATCAAGGACAGTGCCTATTATTGTTTGCAACTAGTTACACAATGGTCATTAATGAACCAATCACAAATGAACACGTCTGTGGCCATTTGCTTTTTAAGAAGAATATTATAAATTGTGAAAATCTCAAGTAATACCATATTTGTTAAAATTCTACCTATTTTAAACTAGTGACAATTTTGAAAGAACTACAGTATATGGACTGTGAAGACATGGGATCTTTATAAAAGACATCACATATTTTCATGAATGATGGGTAAGATCTTGAAATGAAGGATACAATCAACATTTTTTTCCAGAAAAAATTGTAAAGCAAATCAAGAGAATTTTTTTCAAGGACTTTGACTTTGACTGTGAAGTAATGATGAACTAATGAACAATGTTGCTAATAATGATTTATGTTGCTAAAGGAAGAGAAATTAAGTGAGCCTACTGTTTGTCAATGGCTGATTTTGTTAGATTTTTTTTTTTTTTTTTTTTTTGAGAAAGCAAACTCACCTTCTTTTTACATTCTATTTCTTTGATTGGGTATCAGAGCAACAGCCTTGTGCCTATGTCACATAACAAAAAGTGGCAGACTTTTACAAGCTGCTTTAAAATGTTGGCGAGAGATGAAACACATAGCTGCCTTGAGTCAGCCATCTACTTGTAAGTAGCAGATTATACAGGGTCATGAAACATCATGATACTTAGACCAGCTCCTTCATGTTATTACAAATAAGATCTCTAATGAAATTCATATCTTTTGTCATTGTCTTAGATTTTTGGAGAGGCAAAGTTTGCCTGGTTGATGAATACAGTTCTACGAACTACTTTTTCAGTACTTACTTATTATTTTAATTTAAATTATTGTCAGTATCATGCAAAAAAGATTAATGGTTTTCAAAATCATGCTTTGCCGTCTACCCTGTCTTGGTTAAGCTTTAATAACCTCAATTCTATCTTCAACCGTGCTCACAGTTGCCCATAACATAAATCTTATTTAAAAAGGTTGCATTTTGGCCCTAGAATGAGAACTGCTAAAGAAACCCAAAATGGGAAAAAACAACATGATCATTTTAAATGCTTGAGAACATAGTTCTTGGTACTGGACCCTTTAGTCCTTTAGTCTGTAAAACATGCATTTTATGCTGAGCATGTATAACTGATGCTGTACATGTCTGCTACCTTTTGAGGACCAGAGCTGGGATGTGTTATCTTTAGGGTGTTTATAACAATTATTTTTAATTTAATACATGATGCCTGTCTTGTCACTTTTGAGAAATTTATAAAGTAATAGAAGGGAGAAAGACATACATTAATGGCATTTAATGCACAGCCTATGGACAATGTATTATTATGGTTATTTATTAGAATAGACAGAAACTACTGAACAAAATGTACTGTACTGATTGTTAAGTTGCAGAATTACTGTCCAAATTAAGTTTTCTTTTTACATTTTCTTGTGAACATTGTTGGGAAAAAAAGTAATTTTCTCTATTAGTAAGAAACTGTTTGACAAGATAAAGAGGAATTTAATGCACTCTGTAGATTTCTGTACTCTGGACCTGGGAAAGAAAAGAAAAATACCATCCTAACAATCCTCTCATGTTCAATGTTTGTTTGCCTCTTATGGCATCACTGTTCTAATTAGGTTAGCCTAGATTGAACTAGACAGCAATCTGTACTATTTTTGTATTCTATGAAACAGTTTTAAAATCCTAAACTGTATTATAATGTTGCTGGACTGTAAGAGTTTATCATCATATATCTGCTGCCAAAGAGAAGCATTCTACTGGTACACATGGGGTTGTTGGCTGGAATTGCTGGACACCAACATGACTTGATAATCATGAGGTGATGGACAATGTTCTTTCCTATGACTGTATTCATATGAATTCCAGCAAAAAGGGTCTCAGTCATTAGAATTCCCATGAATTTGTGTGAGATTATGGTGATTTACGGTGAAGGAAATCTTGTAGTTGAGTGTTGTGAGCAAAGATGTGGTTGAATGATGCTATGGTGTAGGAATTTAAAGATATAAATTGGTTGGGTTAAATGTTATGTGAAGGTTCCCATAAGTATCTGTCCCTCTTGGGTGTCACATGATCAGTGACTGTACACAAACAACAACAAAAAAAAATAAATTAATTGTTTGACATCTTTATCTCTCTTTGGTGCTGAATTCTGAAAATGTCTAGCTATTAGAACTCATCATGCACCAACTGCAGCTACTAAACACAGCAATCCAGCCATAAGTAAAAAGTCTCCTTGTAAAACACCAGACAACATTGTGAAATAAAACAAAATAACATCAGTCTGTTTTAAACCCCAAACAAAACAACCGTTCAATAAAACAAAAGAAAAACCAAACAGTCTGGTGTGGGTCATGCAACTTTGTGGGGCAGACCATTGTGTTTTGTGGTGCAGCACCCACATGGCCACATGGTACATCTCAATTCATCCAATCATGCATTTTCTGAAACTCATTTGTGGGAATAGTGTAATGGGAGATAAGTGTATCTAAAGGCAGCCCACTCTCCCAAATGTATAATTTGTGTTTGAGACAAAATGAAGCAATTGCTTAGTGATTTCTGGGCCTGTCTGCCAAAGACCTGCCCAGGTACTAACAGCAGGTGGCACAGAGTGTTTGAACGAGCCTCTAGCAATGGCATCTGTACCAGGCAAACTTGCCTTCTTATCTGTGAACACCAGCAAAGGTGTTCACTTTTTTCATATTATGGGACTGAGCAGCTGAGCCTACCTGTTAATGTTTCTGCTGCAACAATGCAGCAAAGGAGTTTAGCTTTTTCTTTTTAGAGGGCTCAGTAGGTGTGTCTTCTTTTCTCTGATATACTTACTGCAACAATGCATTGTCAGAGGAAAGTAGTAGTCAGCAGCATTCTCATAGCCTGCAAGGCACATTTAACACATCACTATCAGCATTAAATTCAGTTAGGGAACAGTTTGATAACTGCCCATCAAAAATGCTCAGGTCTCAAACATTGGGCCTTGATCATGTCCACCAACCACATCCATCAGGACCTAATAGAATAAACAGCTTGCCCTGGAATTTGAGAGGCTGAGAAAGTTGATAAAAGTTAAACAATTAACAAGTGATGAAAATGACTGCAATGAAATTACTGTAGATCGCTCTTTGCTTGGTGTCCACAGAATATCAAGCGTCAAACACTAGAATTACTGTCGCCCAAGGTGTGTATCAGCACATAGTCATTTGGTAGTGTTGATTTAACAATAACAAAATTGGGTTTACAGCAAGAAAACAAATAATTAGGGCAATATATTTTTATATGTTTGAATCCACTTGCTCAATTGCAAGCAAGGTATAAATAGGAATGAGGACAAAAGTGACCTAGTTTCAAAGGCTACCCACATATGGTCATGTGATGACAACTTTGTCATTTATATTTGGCAAGGCACATAGAAAGACTCCTTTAGTTCCAAAGGAACCGTTAGTTCCACCCTGGCTTTCCAGGTTGTCAGGGAGTAGAAATGCCTAAAAAACAGCAAGTAAAATTATTTAATTTATTTAATTTAATTATTTATAATTAAATTTAACCCAATAAATACACATGAAGGAATTTTATATAATTTGTTTATTTATATAACTTATTACATTAAGGTTTTGAAACATGGTGTTTGTGTGACAAATGAGAATTTTACAAGGTGCAAGAAATTGTAGAACACTGAAATTCTATTCTATCTATTTTAATATGGAAAAGAAAAAAAAATTATTAAATGAACTTTTAAACACAAAACAGGTATTCTGTACATAAACTACATTCAAAAAGAAAGAACAAGAAGGAAAAAGAACTATGATTATACAGCAATCCACTGTCTTTTAGTTCTCTTAGTTCCCTTTTGTCCTGTTAGTCACTTACAAAGATACAAAGATATACACACACACACACACACACACACACAGCCAGTCTAAAGTTTTTGAACACCTTATATTTTAGCAGTTTTGTTTAATGAAATTTGAAAATCTTACCAAGGAATAGGTATAAGTGAACTGAGAAATGTTAAACATGTCTTTGGAACAACCTAGATGTAATCAGAAAAGGCCAAAATCTTTGTCACTCTAAGTAGGCACTTGCAGCACACCACATATTTCCAGTTAAACCATATTTTACAGTTAATGCTAGCGCTGTCTAAGAGTCATTTATAGGCTTAACAGGTTTACCCTCCAAGTGAGTCTCCTTTTAATAAAGCACTAATTTAGAGTCCCATTAGGATCTGAGAGTGACCAGTTAATAAGTTCTACAAAGATTTATATCTCCTTATTTATTTACAATTTTGTTTGGTCTGTGGCAGTAACAGTGATTAACCTGTAATAAAACATGAGAAACTCCAGGTGGTCAAAAACATTTGGCTGGCAGTGTATATTTAACTGTACAATTCTGAACTGTGCTATGAAAATGTGTTACACATATTGCTCATACAGTTTCGTTTATAGTCAGAAGTGATAATGGTCATCTGTACATCTTAACACTATTTGTATAATTAAGCACAGCTGGATTTTAAACAGCATATATATATATATTGCTAATCTAATTGAATTTATTGCATTCTGTTAAATTTGTTAAAGCTCATTTAAGGTCTAAGAGCACCAATGTTGTTATTATATGGCTGTCTTGAATATGTGCTTACAGTAGATTATTATTGCAAATACTATGTAAAGAATACAAGACTTCAGTAGAGCATTTGAAAAAATGCCTGGCCTGTTAGACTAAATGCGTTAATGAAACTTGATCACCAGAACAAATGATGATTAAATATGCTTAATGAAATTACAGAAGGTTTTTTTACGCCTTGCATGATTATGCTGTCATGCAATCCTAGTGCTTATTATTATTATTATTATTATTATTATTATTATTATTATTAGTACTACTACTACTACTACTACTACTAATAATAATAATAATAATAATGTACAACAAAGTGTATTTGCAGGTAAAAGTTGGTAACAGTATCTGTGCCATGTTTCACCGTTGTAAATACAGTCCCAGTTTAGCCTGTGTAATCATGGCACATGCATAAAAGTGTAGCAGCTTTACTTGGAGGTCTCTTTATTAAAGCTGCTGTTTAGAAAGGAGGACTGTAGATGTGAGGTCCTCAGCGGTGACCAGCTTACATCTCTGCTTGTGGATGGAGCTGTTGTGGCACTGTCAGGACATGAAGGTACTGAAAGGATCTGGACGTCTACAAACACAAACCACAACACTGACTATTCACTCTACAGAGGAACGTAACGTGGAGTTGTTCAAAAGGCCTGCTGTCTGTATACATGCTAAAAGCAGATCCACTGTGCCAAAACTGAGCCAGTTGTTTGACATGCAATGTAATTACAAAGGAGGGTTTCCAAAAAATGCTAAAGCTTGAATTTCACTTATTAATATAAAATCTGATATGCATAATACTTTGGCAGTCACATACTGTACGTGGTTTGCAAGCAGTTGCAATGAGAATTATTTGCATTTCAAGGAATACAATTGTGCAACAATCTTTTATTCTTCCACTGAATCAAGCTTTTGGTTAAATGTTAGATTATTTAAGTTGCACAAGTTTATTCCTAAAATGAAGGACACTAAGAAATTCCAACAATTCCAAAAATTCTTTAGGTGAGTTGGGATGGAGAGTGAAAAAAGCCAATTAACGCCATGAGCAATGGTCCATGAAGAAAGTCAAATCTTAACTTTTCATGGCTGAATGCAAAAGGCAATAAGTCACTTACGTCATTATTGCTCATTCAAAAGCGGGCAAATTCAGGGCCCATGCTGAAAGAATAAAAAGAAACCTTATGTTTGAAAGCTTGTCTTAATTAGCAAAAAGTTATAACTTTGGATCTAATTAATTTGACAGCATGGCTTCTAAAAGTGGTTACAATTAGCAGACTCACATAGTTCATATTTTGTTACAGTTTACATATTGCCATATATGAAATATGTAAAAGTATTACATATGTCTCTGTATGATGAATAAAGTTCTTCTTCTCTTGTTGCCATTGTGATAAAAAAAAGCAACTTTAATCTCTTAAACTCTCAGATAATTATTCAATTTTTCATCTTAAAGCATATTATCTAGTAACTAGTATGAATTATTCAATAAGCATAGCAAAACAAATGGGAAAGGTTTGCAGAACAAGGAATCCAAGCCTGGACGTGCCAACAGCTCCTGGAGTAAAGGGTCAATGATTATCAATAGTTACAAACGGGATTACTAACATGTGTGTTAATGAAAGAGAAAATACAGCACCTCTGTAAATTAAGATTCTTAAAGGGCAAACTAGCAAAGGGATGAACAAACAAACAAAAACACAAGATACATATGACAGTGAAGTGAAGAGAGCATATTAAAGCTCAAAACATATATATTTCACTCACCACAGACTCTGGCTCATTTATTCATGACACTTATGACTTCATATATAAAGGTAAGAAAACCATCTGGGGATGCTAGAAGTGCTGCTTTTCTCAGGTAATTGAATATAGAATTAGCTCAAAAATAGACCAAAGGGTGGAAGATTTTTTTTTTTAATTAAGTAAACAGTATGTTGTTAGTCTAAAGCTTGAAAAGTGTGCCATGGATACAGTAATGGGAAAATCACAGTGTTACACTTAACAGGCTTTTAATATCTATAGTGATGATGGGGTCACATGCCAAAAATGAATCCAGTATGTGTGATAGTCTGGGAAAACCCTTCACATGGTGAAATTCTGACATATTTCTACTTTATAGATTTCTAAAATCTACAGGCCTGACCTGCAGATATGCTTCTCTTTTGCATGTATCTTAACCAGAAGTAAACGTACAACATTTAAAGTAAGGTTAGCACCAAAAGTGAAAAGGGAGAATGTTACATTTAAAGATATAGATTTTATTCTAATATTACTTGATCAAAATGTGAGATTCAACATGTGAGAGAATCATACTAACATGATATTTGCAAGAAGATAAATCCTAGGCAAGATAAAAACTTTCCTTGTTGTTTGGTGAAATATATTTATGGCAAAAAACAAAAACCCAATTTTGGCCCAAATCTGATTTTCGTTAGTCTTTTTTTCAGCCACAGAGAAATCAGACAGGTTTTCCCAAACTGACACTCATATACGTAGTAGAGTTGTGAAACGGGTTACTTGTAGGACAAATTATTGCTGAACTTTATTACATAAGTGTTAAACAATTTCTATAGCAAAAAAACAAACAGAGTTATGAAGATGTGAGTCCAGACATGAGTTAATCAAAGACAGCTTGAGGAATGACTCCATGCTCTCATCTCAATATAGAGTTTTATTCAGGTTTTCGAAGTAGAAAGTCACCATACATTTGAGGTTATGCTGCAACATTACACTGTTTTTGGTGTTCCCCTAAAATGCATGCATGTATATATATATAGTATATTCCCTCTGTATAATATTCGAGGGTTTATTTATTTATATTATTTATATTATTTATTTATTTATTTTTTAGAGCTTTACAACCAAATGTTAGCATTCCGAAGCACAAAGACAGACTGAGTAGATCGAGTGTTTCCATTTGGGCACCAGGACTGAGGAGAACGTGGCAGTCATGCCTCGGCTTTATTCTAATGCAGAAAGAAGAAGCACTGGCAGCTTCCAGTCGTTGACCCCTTACTGCTTTTGTGTCTAAATTTACCAAAACAGAGATGGACAGGGTTGGCAAAAAAGGAAAGGAAGAGTTAAGATTTGTCACACACAGAGAAAGACAAATGGAGAGGTGAGAAGACAACAGAAGGAGAGAGACAGATGCAGCCACTGAAAAAAATCATGTCTTCAGACACAGAGAGTTTTCTAATGTGTAACACTTTACATCACTTTCCACTGGGAGGCATGTATAATCATGAGATGTTTCAAGCATTAAATTACGCCTTCAAACAGCAAATGCAGTCAGTGTGAGTGGGGGATCTGGGAAACAGCTGCAAGTGACCGTTCTCAATGGGGACAAGAGCAGGACTTTAAAGATGCACACAGTGCTAATGATCAGAACAGTACATTACGATGTATAGCTCATTACTTGGCTACTTGGTACAACAGAAAACAAAAACACACATAACATAACATCATTTTTCATCCATTATTCAGAAAGTGAGTGGTGGGGAAGAAGAATGATTTTAATTTACCACAACCTCACGAGAGCTAAGAGAAGGCTAGAGCACCTAAAAGACTAATTTTGACTGGATTTGTATTACAGCATCAAATAAACAGAAGAACATCACGTTCTACCTATCATTTGACTTACTTATAGTTAGCTCAGTGATTGCTGTTGTTTGTAGTCAGTACAGCTTTTTTTCAGCACAGAAGGACAAATACATGTTGGTATTAATAAATACAGCAAATGTAACAGACCATGAGCACCAGTGAGCACCAAAATAATCTGACTTATTCATCTTAAGGAACCACTTTTTGTAACGATGGTGGATCCAGAGCCTATCTCATGCCAATCCATTGCAAGGCACACAAACATTCATATCCCTGGGCAATTTCGAGTTGCCAATCCACCTGCTAGCATGTTTTTGGGGCGTTTGAGGAAACTGGAGAACTCACGCAGACATGGAAGACAGTAACCTGAGCTCAGGGTCAAACCAGGGACCTTGAAGCTATGAGGAAACAACCCTACCACTGTGCCACCACCCTGCCATCTTGTCACATCTACACAGTTAATTTAAATATGTACAAGAGGCACAGCTTCCCAGGAAATGATGCTTCTGACTAGGAAAATCAACGGCATGTATTTTTTAATTAAAAACATCCATGTTTTCATTCAGGCCTTTGGAATGCAGTTTGGATAGTGATGGAACTGTTTAGTCTTGGTTAGATGTGTGAAGCTAGACAGCTACAGAGATAGATCTGTACTTTTATTTCTGTGATGTGTCTGTAATGGGATTTTGGGACTGATATAATTTAGATTCTGTCTTGGACATTCTACTTGTTTCAAAAACAGCCATATGGATACAGACATAGCCATAAAAACACAATGTGCCACCAATTTCTGTCATTTATTCTTCAGGGATTTAGTAAACTGATAGGAGCACAAATGAAGAATGAGCTGTCTTCCACAGAACGTCCTAAATGTTAAGTGCAATAAAAAAAGAACTTTCAGACTTTGGCTGACTGTGAGAATTACATCACTTTTGTAAGGACTTAGAGTAGAAAAGCTCATTTGTCTGACAACGTAAAAGAGCTCTTCCTTCACTTAAAATGTAAAAAATGTAAAACGTCAAGCAGCCAGTCATTACTGCAGCCTCATCTGCACTCCATTTATAGATTTTGGACCCATTTCTGTAACCCAAAGAATGTGCACTTTCAATATGCATGAAAGAAAAGCAAGAGTTACATATACACTGTTTTACTGAGTCCATTTCAGTGAGCTCATTAAAAATAGACCCGAAGTCCTCAAAACTGAAGAGCTGTGAGAACGATCAAGCCCGAGTATTCTGCATTTCTGTTCCGTGGAGATTTATAGGAGCTAACGAGTGGTGTAATAGGAGGGAAAGGGAAGGTGGGTGTTTCTCCTCTTCTTTGGTGGGTGAAAAGGTGGATGGACGAGTGAGGGAAACAACCGAGTGAGGGAGTGAGGGGAGAAGGACGGATGGTGTCTGTGTGTCTGTCCTTTCACACTGTCGAAATCAATTTGACCTCCGAACTGTGGAACAAGAAGAGGGAGAGGCTGCCAGGTTGGGTTCAGACAAACACCCACACAAACAACAACAGCGCAACACTGCAGGATGAGCACAAGGAGCTCAGTGAATGACACAAAGCTACGGCTAATTATGCTAAGTTTAGTCATCAATGTTAAATGGTGATATAATTGAAGGCATAATTAAACTAACAATGCTAATGCTGCAGGAAACGAATAAAAGCAGATAGCCGCCATTTAGCATGGCATCATTTGCATAATGCTAATTGGTGGCCGGTGGCTTTTACTCATCATTAGCATTCTGTTTAATGTTTTTAACCTCAAGCTAATGGTAGTGGAATGGGATCCTGTCTGAGGTGGTATTTTTTGCAGTACAGCTGTTGTGTGATTAAAAATCCTACAAAAAACAAAAGGCAGTGCTATGCTGCTTGATGAGGAATATTTTAGCAATTCTCATGAAATAACCAAACAAAAGCTCTGTTAAAATAAATAAATAAATATATAAATAAGCTCTGACAGTTATCCATGCATGTTAATTTAATCCATGTATATTACTTCAACTGTACTGTAAAAAACACTAATACATCTGAATAGAGGGATTATACAGCTCCTTGTGATATCTGGCAGGACGTGGGGGTTACAGTAGGCTTAGACTATTTTCCTAGCTTTTGCTTAATTCTTGTCCCACTACATAACTCAAAAGCTGAAAGATACAAAAGGACTAAAATACAGAGACCAACATGGAATAAGCAAAAGCAAGGGTCAAAAACAAACACAAAATGGAATGGGATAACGAAACAAACAATAAAGCAAAGAAATATAGAATCCATAGAATGGGATATGAATTTAAATCCTGTAGTCTACAAGGAAAAGGAACATTCCCCATAGATGAACAAAGATATTTCTACCCTGCTGAAAAAAAACCACACCTCAGACTTCTGCTGCATTCATGATAACTGTTCCCCCCGACTTGCAAATTCTCAGAGTTCGCAAAACCTTAAATGTCACTAAAAATGGCCATATGGAAAAAACAATAAGAAACTATACTTATTGTACTACAAGCACCCCAGAAGAGCACAGGTGCATGAAGTCAGTGTTTACCTTAAAGTGTTTTGCAGCAATTTTTTTTACTGACTATTCAAATCTGATTAGTCAGAAGGATTCATTTTCTATACCAGCAGCTCTGACAGTAGTACCATCTGCAAGGTCTACATCAATGCACTTGTTCCATTTGTATCGTAACAACTTACATGGGGACTTGTATTCTGGATGCTCCACAACAGGCAGATTAAAACAAAAGTAATTGTCAATATGGTGAGGTTTTCTGTGAGGATAATTTAATTTAAAACTTATGGAAGGAGTCTCTAGCGTCAGTGCTTTGTACTTTGCACTTTCTCTGTAACATGACAAGCCGCACTTTTGGCCTTATTAACTTTAAGAGAGAGAGTGGGAATTACAAACTATGTGGCCATTCGAATAGATTTTTCCTGTTCAGAAGTCAGAAACATCCCAGTTTCCACTTAGTCATGAATGCAGCATTAGCTAATTAGCTGGTCTGGTGCTGGTTGACTAGCAGAACACTACAGCTAAAGCAGATCTTGCTGGTTGCTTGCATGTCACCAGTACACATTATACTGGTAATGCTGGTGACCAGCTCTGCTGGGCCAAGCTCTTTATTTTCTTTTCAGCAGGCAGAATAAAAGTATTGCACAAATATGGACTTTGCTTTTTCAATGGTGTTCAAACAAAGTTGTGTGGCACCATCATCACACGTAAAGAAACCTGATGATAGAATGCTTGTCATCTATGGAAGAGAAGTTTTTTTGGAAATCACCATGGTAAATAACTATAATGGGGTACTTCTAAGGATTTTCAAACCCATTTAAACAACAGGAGGTTTCACCTCCATCTGTTCATCATGGGTTTGGGTGCACTGATTGGTCACCCGCCCACCTGATCAAGTTTTAGCCAAGAGCTCCACAACCTTCTATTATAGACGCCCGCTCCAGCTGCAGGTCAAGCAGACAGAAGCTGTTGCTTGCCACATTCATAATATTTTTGGATTAACTAAGTGATAATTTAGTTGAATAAAACTAAAAAGTCAATACATAATAGAAAATGGGAAAATGAAAAATAGAAAACACTTAAACAGAATTTAAAACCTCCCTAATGCATATTATTTACTGACCGAACAATTCTACAATAACTCTAAGTGCTCTATGATTAAACTCTAATATCTGAAAGTCTTACCTTGTTGGGAAACGGGCCTCATAGCTGTCAAGCCCTTGCTGTGGGAAAAGAAAAACACTGTGTAATTAATCTGCTTAATGAGGCTGCATAATAGCACAGCTAGTGTGAATCTCAAATCCTCAACCTCCATTAAATATGAGGTTCAAGTGTATGAGACTCTGAATGTCCTCTAGGTGGCAGTAGTAGTGTGTTAAATTGGCACTATAAAGTGTGTTAAAGTACACTACAGTCTGGGCAGACAGAATAAGCTTGAACATAGTGTACAGGACACATGGTGACAGTCTGATGTAAGTGTACAGGGTGTAGTAGATTTAAGCATCACTCCTCTGTCAGTTAGGATAACACTCAGAACATACACTACATGTCAAAAGTATGGAAGTATGGAAGCAAGCAGTGTTTAATCAAGTTTTATAATTTTCAATCAGTTTAACATTACTCTTACTTTAATGCATTATAGTGGGACCTCACAGCCAGTCACTTAAAATGACCAGTTTGGAATTATTTGCAAACTAATTTAACCAATTTGTTTCAATCTATATAATGAAATGTTCTTGTTAAAGCTAAACAGAAAGATTTTGAAGAATGTAGTGTTTCAGCAAAAACCAAATAAGAATTAGTGATATTCTATTGCTTGAATTCATTTTAATCTATTCAGTCAAACCATTTTTCCACATTAATTATCATATTAGTGTCAATTATTTCTTGAATGTATTGAATTTTAATGTTTCTCCCTCCCACATAGTTGCTTACACACTGAAGGCCTATACACCATTATTCCAGTCATCTAGTTACACTGCTCTCTGTCTCTCTCTCTGTCTCTCTCTCTGTCTCTCTCTCTGTCTCTCTCTCTGTCTCTCTCTCTGTCTCTCTCTCTGTCTCTCTCTCTGTCTCTCTCTCTGTCTCTCTCTCTGTCTCTCTCTCGTCCCAGCCTCTTCTCATATGCAAACACACATTGCTGGGGGTAATGTTCTGAAACGTCCTTTATGCTGGCGGCTCTGATGGAGCTTGTCCCCGCTGGGCTGTTGAGCATGTGCAGACCAGCTGCATCTCGCTTCATTTATTTTAGGTTTCATTCCTCATATGCTATAAACATTTCTGAGGATGTACGCACGTGCACAACCTGTACGTACACTGAAATTAGAAGGGTCTTGGCTGCAAATTGTTTGAGTTACTAGGCCATTTTACTTAATAAATTGACAATTTAATGTATACATTTATACTTATATTCACTGAGGTGCCAGTGTATTGAGTATACTGATCTTGTAACTAATCAACTGAAGTATGGAGGAGTGCACATAATACAGTATATTGGGAGACTGCTCATATGTATGTATGTGTGTGTGCGTGTGTACCTGTGAAAATCCTGGCGTCGCCACACTGTATGTTCTCTGATGTCTGCCCAGTGAGGCGTTCTGTGCCATTAGCCGAGAGGTGGAGCTGTAATCGGGAGACGGCAGAACCATCGGTTCCCTCTCTAGAAGATTCCCTGTGCTGCAGCTCCTACCATGCTGAAAACTACACACAAACTTTATATTAGTCAACTACCAATTAAACACGCACTGAGTAAACTGTTCTAACAGTAAAATCAGTGATGATAAATTAATGCACAGTTAACTTCACTTTAACTTTATAGCCATTAATTTAGCTCTGGTGAATTTATCATGTTCCTACACATACATTCTCTTCTTAAAAACAACTGTCCATATGTCAAATCAGTGGACTGTTTAAAAAAAAAAAAAAAAAAAAAAAGTCTAGGCGATGAAGAGGCAGGTCTAAATTCCCACCTGGGGAAAGGTATTTATTGTGACTGTTTTGTTTTACCTGACGCCGAGTCGGCTGCTGTCTGTCTCAGGGATCACTCTGGTGTAGGAGAAGGGGAACCATCCTCGCCTGGTGTATACAAATACAAATTCAACATCAAGCACAATTCGTATGAGCAATATATACTTCACCAGTTTAGTTCCTGATCTAATGAGTGCAATGTGAAATAGTAGAATAAAACTAACTAACGACAGCTTTAGCAAGACTTTCTCTCATGTCTGTCTTAGAATAGATTTTTGCTAGAACGTAATGACTGTAGTGCTGAATTTACACCAAAGAGTGGAATATTCAAAGCATTTATTTAAAGATTTTATCAACTACCCATTTTATCACACATTACGATTTTATCGTACCATTAAATACGATTAAACAGGTTTTCTGTTTGAGTAAGCAGGTTTTCTGTTTGAGTAAACAGGGTTTCTGTTAAAGTAAACAGGGTTTCTGTTTGAGTAAACAGGGTTTCTGTTAAAGTAAACAGGGTTTCTGTTAAAGTAAACAGGGTTTCTGTTTGAGTAAACAGGGTTTTTGTTAAAGTAAACAGGGTTTCTGTTTGAGTAAACAGGGTTTCTGTTAAAGTAAACAGGGTTTCTGTTTGAGTAAACAGTAAAAAGTATTTTGAACAAGAAAACAGAATTAAACAGGATTTTGTTTGAGTAAACAACTTTTTGTTTGAGTAAACAGTTTGAATAGACAGTTGTTTGAGTAAACATGTTTTCTGTTTGAGTACATAGTTTTTTGTTCAAGTAAACGGGTTTTCTACTTGATTAAACAGGTTTTCTGTTCAAGAGAAAAGCAATGTGTTTCAGAGCAATGTGTCGAAATTATTTTAAATACGTGCCACTCACATCCTGGTTTTCTCACTCTCTCCATAGTGCCAACCATCCCGGGCCTCGGGCACCAGCAGTGTGATAATGTCGCCTTCAGTGAAGCTGAGCAGTGTGTTGTTGTCTCCGGCTGAGTGTGAAAAGATTGCCTGGACACGGGTTCGCCCATTCCTCTCCAGGCCAGCCGCCACTGAGCTCGACCTAGGCAGTGTCTGTGTCTCTGCTGTGTTCAAAGGTAAAACAGTTAGAGGTCTAGTAACAGTCAGAGGCATGACCGATCAAAAGAAGGGCAAAGGGGGCGGTTGAAGTGGGCAAAACAAGTCAAAACAGTATGATAAAGCAAATTTCCACTATGGTATTTAACTAAGGTACAGAGGTGTTCTATATATCATACATCTGTAGGAACAAACAGGGGTCACAATATTTATATACATTGCACATTTCATCTGTTTTCCTCCAGAACTTTGCTTTTAAAGCACCTGAAAATACCATCAGACACCAGCTGTGTCCTTCACCCATTTTCCTGGCTTTTTAAAGCCTGTCCTTTCTATTCCCTCCAGTTCTGGCCTGTTTTCATTAAGCATGTTTGGACTCATATAGCCAGAGTTCAAGAGAAACTGTCTTCTAATGGAGAGAGAGAGAGAGAAAGGTAGGATTGCTGCAGCAAGTCACCTACTTTTATCCGGAAACGACAACTGTCCTTACATATCCCATCCAGTTAAAGGAATAGCCAGTGGCTGAAGTTAGCTAAAGCCCCTCCCTTTAGTGTGTATATAACAAGTATAATAATTTTCCAAAAAAAAAAGAAAAATCATTGTTAGACTTCTCAAAAGTCTACATGTACTTACCCAGAGTGCTCTTGCCCTTGATGGGTGCCACTTTTCGGACAGGCAGTGTGTTGGAGTAGATCTCACCGCTGTGCCGGTGGACCTGTGTTGAGGCCGATTTGCCTTGTGCAGCTTGGCTATCCATCCAGTGCTGGTAGTCCTCTCCTCCATGTGCCCCAGCTGTTCCATTCAACATTGGAACACTTTCCATTCCCATCATCCTCTGGGGGAGGCAGCAGAAATGTGCCAGGTCATTACAGAGTCCTTTATTAAAATCAGCATTATTCTTATTCAATAGCTTCTGCTTGGTTTCGGGTTCGCTGACACCAGCAAATAAACATTAGGTTTCCTCTGAAATAGTACATTTCTCTAAAATGTTAAACTACTCAAACATCTCAGTGTTTCTGTACGTTCTGCTAAAAATGCCATGGTGTGAAGTTACTAAAAAGTTCTGTATAGCTTTCAAGAAAATGCACTAATTTATGTACAACTGATTAGTAGCTGTATACCCCTTTTCTCAGTCATTACAAACAAACCTAGGCATACAGTATCTTGTATTAAAGACATATGCATAAAATCATTACACTACAACATAGAACTGTGTTCCAAATTTATGCAGGAAAACTGCTGTAGGCTGAAATTGTCTGTCAGATTTAAGCATAGTGCAGATACAGTGAAAAGGGAGTACATTTTCTCTTTTGTAATAACCCACTATAAATGAAGCTCCAGGGTTGGTCTTTTAATATCACTACTATTGAGAAAAAAAGCAGGACAGAAACAGAATAGATCCCCATGGCTGTTTCAAGTTACACTGGGCAAAAGTTATGATTTCACTATTTAATTAATTAAACACATTAATTAACTTGAAAGTTTTGTGTTGGCGCAGAAAATAGCGTTTCCTCTGGGTTCTCTGGTCTCCTCCCACCTCCCAAAAACATGTTGGCAGGTGGACGGGGTACTCTAAATTGCCTCTAGATGTGAATGAGTGCGCCTGGTGCTTTGCGAAGGACTGGTATCCAAAATGTATATCAGTGTCACACCCAGTGTTCCAGTGATAGGCTCAGAATCCACCGCAACCCTGACCAGGATAAAGCACTTACTGTAGATGAATGAACAAATGAACAAATGAATACATGAATACATGAATACATGAAGTTGCACACAGAATGTATCATCACAGAATCGAATCAGACTGATTTCAGACAGACCGAGTTCTCAATATGTAAGTTGAAAGGATCTTCATCATGAATACTTTATTCTTATGATTACAGCAGCAGTTCTTAGGTACAAGGCTACAGTTTATGATAAAATGTATACCGTTTTCATCGCACCAGGCAGCAGGAAAGAAATGGTCCACATTGACAGTCTGAGGACCACTGGTTAGCCTGATATATCTCGTTTTACTAGGGAAAAAAAATCTTTTTTTTTTTTTTTCTTTAAAAAAAAAAAAACAAAAAAAACTTGAAAGCTCTAAAAACCGTGTGTAATGGAGTTCAGCTGGCCATAACCAATTTGAGCCACATCCTTCACTCACCTGTTGGTTGCCCATGAGAGCAGCCAGTTCAGGTGAAACAGGTAAAGGTTTGGCTCCTGGTATGGGATCTGAGATCACCAGATTAGATTTAGAGGCATGCTGTTGTCCGGTACCCAGTGTTCCCCCTGAGCTCATCTGCTGTGCAAGGAGAACAGCTCGATCTGGGAGTTTATGAGGGTCAGAACATGCCTGCTGCCACGTCGGGATCTTCTGCATCAGCAGCTCTTTACCCTGAGCACACACATAAATATTTTCAGTTTTAACAGGGCTATCAACTAGTGGGAGGCATGAGTCTAAAGGAAATGCGTAAATCTACATACAGATGGCTGGGTATACTGACAAAATATACACCCAATTTTATAGAAAGTACAGCTTAACTAAAGGAAACTTTCCAAAAGTCTTCCTACACACGCACATGTGCGCGCACACACACACACACACACACACACACAGCTCAAGTAAAGTGCAAGTGCGCTTAACTCCACATTGATTAGAGTCTTTGATACAGAGAGAGTGATAGAGTGATAGAGTGATCCCTCCTCACCGCTCTCAATTACAAAACCACAGACATCTGTCTCTATTATACTTTAAAACATGGAGGTTTTGCTCTCTGCTGTGCTACTTTAAAGCAATGAAACATCAATCTTATACCTTAAGACCTGCTTTGTCTGTTCCCACTCCACCATCCCACCATACACACACACACACACACACACACACACACCCACAAACCGGGCCAGATACTACCGCATTACCCCACACTATTCTTGGCTCCAGGTCCCAGCTGGGCATTGAGACAAGAAACTCAGAGCTCATGAGCACAAACTTGCCTACACTGCAGAAAGGGAGGAAAACTGGATTTTTATGGGTTGCCCATACAGCAAGGACATTTAATTAATGCCAGCTTTGTGTGCAGTGCATGGATGGGAATAATAACGCCTGTCCAGTCAGATGGTACAGTAACTAAGAGCACTACCAACATTTTGCAGCTGCCGCCTCCTTAAAGAAGCAATTTGTAATGTTTGGCGTCCTCTGCTGCCTGTGAAGTGAGTCAGAATTGCAGTGAAATCACTGATAAACATTTCCCTACCCACTAACCAGTCCCACCCCCTCTGTTTATACTACACATTAGGGATGAAACCGAATATGGATACGTTATTCGGAATGAATAGAAATATGTTCATTGGATACAAAATACAGATATGAATAGGAGGCTAACAATATTTTCAGGGCATCTGTCAAAATATACTATCCCTCCCCCTTGCATGGTGTTTTTTAACTGCTGATCTATTCCAGCCTATTCCTCAATACCTCTATTTATTCATTTACTCTATATTCAGTTCTGCTGGAGAAATTAAAGAGGTAGAGCGAAAATAAAGTATTGAGACCTACAGAGAGAGAAGGTGAAAGAAATACTGACAGTCAGACAGGCAGACAGACAGACAGACAGAGAAACAGAGAGACCACCTACATACTCCTTCTCTGAGTCAGACTTGAAAGGTCCCCCTGCTGAGTCAATTATCACCCACGCTGCCAGCCTGGCCCCCACATGGGCACCTGCGGAGGGCATCGTGACCAACCTGACTAGGGCACTAATGGCCACTTGTGTGTGTTTTGAGAACAAATGTGCAAGGACAAGGGGGAAGAAGTAGGACTTGGTGATGCTATTGTTACATTGATGATATTTAGCGGACATCCTTATCCAGAGTGACTTAGAGAACTGTTTTGTAGTCTCTATCAAAACACATCCTCATGCTAGTTCACTAGGTCAGGGACTGAGAGTACCTTTCGTCTAAAAGGCCTTTTGGGGAGAAAATCTGTATTGCGATGTAAGTTAATATCATAAAGTTATATCACAATACAGATATCATAGGTATCAATCTTTTATAACACTGACCGACTGCACTGTTGTCACTAACGGCCATATTCAGAGCTGGTGACTTAAGTCCAATATTTACGCAGGGAAAGTTATGCATATTCAGAGATGGGTTAGACAGATCAATTTTCTGGGCTCCCCCATTCAGATTACGCAAATCACCATCATGTACTTTACGCCTCTGGGACTGCCAGATTTAAAAATATATATATAGCCAATAGATTGTAGTATGAATAGTCCTATTTGTAATTATTGTATAAATCACTGTACATTTGGTTTAATTTAACAATATGGCTTCCACCCTCATTAGCTTACAGCAGCTTATAAAATAGCACTGGATTCAGCACATCCTATTATTTTGCATTTAATTTATTTTTATATAGCGGCTGACAGTTAATTGTGCACACCACTTAACGTAGCCACAAGATATTAAATCAAGATCACACAGGGATGTAGGCTATTATATCATGCATTTAATTCACTATTTTGAGTTGATGAGGTAATAAAATAATGCCAGTGGTTTTGTTAATGTGATATCCTATGCTGTAAAGAAAATGTGCTGACAGTTTGAAGGATAAGCTGACCGAGAATTCATCTGCTGCGCTTAATCTCACATCAAGCAAGTGCAGTTGGTAATTTCATCTATAAAAAATTCGGTCTTCACAATAAGCAGTGACTCTGATTAAACCTTTTTTTTGTGGATGATAAAATTAAACACATGTACCTGAGACATGCGTCTGTTTTACTCAAACTCCGCCCTGTGTAAGTAACTCTCATGTAACTTCTGAATAGTGCTTAAGCCTGTTGTTACGAATATGGCCCATTAAGAAGTAACTGACCAACCCCTTAATTTCTCTGCTTATCCTCTTGGGAGATTAAGAGGACAAATGTTAAAATTTGGTTTGTGCCAAATACTTACTTTTCTCTCCTTTTCCATGCTGAATAATTTACAGACAAATTGTTAATTACAGTAAGGTAGTGGAAGCAACATTAAAACATGTTTGTACAAAGTGTTTTACTTTCTTTTCTATTTCATGTTAAATAATTTATTTTAGAAGATATAAATGTATATACAGTGGACATAAAAAGTCTACACACCCCTGTTAAAATGCCAGGCTTCTGTGATGTAAAAAAATGAGACCAAGGTAAATCATTTCAGAAATTTTCCCACCTTTAATGTGACCTATAACCTGTACAACTCAATTGAAAAACAAACTGAAATCTTTTAGGTTAGGCGAGTAAAAATGGAAAAAACAAAATAATGTGGTTGCATAAGTGCACACCCTTAAACTAATACTTTGTTGAAGCACCTTTTGATTTTATTACAGCACTCAGTCTTTTTGGGTATGAGTCTATCAGCATGGCACATCTTGACTTGGCAATATTCGGCCACTCTTCATTGCAAAAACGCTCCAAATCTGTAAGATCTTCAGATCACCCCTTGGATTCAGGTCTGGGCTCTGGCTGGGCCATTCCAAAACTTTAATCTTCTTCTGGTGAAGCCATTCTTTTGTTGATTTGGATGTATGCTTTGGGTCGTTGTCGTGCTGAAAGATGAAGTTTTTCTTCATCTTCAGCTTTCTAGCAGAAGCCTGAAGGTTTTGTGCCAATATTGACTGGTATTTGGAACTGTTCATAATTTCCTCCACCTTGACTAAGGCCTCAGATCCAGCTGAAGAAAAACAGCCCCAAAGCATGATGCTTCCACCACCATGCTTCACTGTGGGTATGGTGTTCTTCTGGTGATGTGCCGTGTTCTTTTTGTGCCAAACATACCTTTTGGAATTATGGCCAAAAAGTTCAACCTTGGTTTCATCAGACCATAACACATTTTCCCACATGCTTTTGGGAGACTTCAAATGTGTTTTTGCACAATTTAGCCAGGCTTGGATGTTTTTCTTTGTAAGAAAAAGCTTCCGTCTTGCCACCCTACCCCATAGCCCAGACATATGAAGAATACGGGAGATTGTTGTCACATGTACTACACAGCCAGTACTTGCCCGAAATTCCTGCAGCTCCTTTAATGTTGCTGTAGGCCTCTTGGCAGCCTCCCTGACCAGTTTTCTTCTCGTCTTTTCATCAATTTTGGAGGGACGTCCAGTTCTTGGTAATGTCGCTGTTGCACCACATTTTCTCCACTTGATGATGATGGTCTTCACTGTGTTCCATGGTATATCTAATGCCTTGGAAATTCTTTTGTACCCTTCTCCTGACTGATACCTTTTAATAATCAGATCCCTCTGATGCTGTGGAAGCTCTCTGTGGACCATGGCTTTTGCTGTAAGGTGCGACTAAGAAAATGTCAGGAAAAGCCTACTAGAACAGCTGAACTTTATTTGGGGTTAATCAGAGGCACTTTAAATGATGACTTTAAAAGGTGTGTACTGACTCCTATTTAACATGAGTTTGAATGCGATTGCTTAATTCTGAACATAGCCACATCCCCAGTTATAAGAGGGTGTGCACACTTATGCAACCACATTATTTTGTTTTTTTTATTTTTACTTGCCAAGCCTAAAAGATTTCAGTTTGTTTTTCAGATGAGATGTACAGGTTATAGGTCACATTAAAGGTGGAAAAAGTTCTGAAATGATTTATCTTGGTCTCATTTTTTTTTACATCACCAGAAACCTGGCATTTTAACAGGGGTGTGTAAACTTTTTATATCCACCGCAGCTGTAGATAAGAGCTTTAAATAAGGGTATTTGGGAATTATTTAGACATACTCAGTTTATTAATCTATACTGTTCTATAGACATGAATTTGCTTTTTCCAACTTAGAAATTCCACTTAAAGTTTATCTGGATTATGAAAAAAAGAGTTGTGTCTCAAACACACTTCTCAGTCATATCTCCTTCATGCTGTAGCCTTTATTTGCTCGGTTGGCCTTGGTGGCAGACGGTGATTAACCACTCAGTAGTCTGAGGGTGTTAGCCGTGGGCGACGGTGTGGAGATTCAGAGATGATGGTGTCTCTGTGGGAAGATGGTCTGTTCCTTTAATGATATTTTGTTCCTGAGACTTTCCTGAAGTTTATTATGAGTATGAGATTTGTGCAAAGGTGTGTGTGTGTGTGTGTGTGTGTGTGTGTGTGTTAATCCATTTTGTCAATAGATTCGTAGTCATTACTATTCTCTCATTTTTTACCTTTCTTCATTTCTCTCTATCTGTGAAGGGAATAAAGAGGTTGGGATGTGCCCCCATTTTCAACTCAACTTCTCATCCTCCTACACAACCATTATGTTCAACCACATCTCAGTCAAACACAGGAAAAGTCTCCATCAAACCACTCAGTCTCTCAGTGTGTCTTCCTACGCATTCATGTGCACTCTTTCACTCTCTCATCTATAGGGTTTATTGTCTGGCTATGCTATGTTCTTGCAGAAGTGGGCCACACTCCCCATCTTTCTCCTTACTGTTCCTCCTCCAGACGCCTTCCCTCCCACCACTCTGTCTATCAGTGATACAGCAGCGTGGGCCACATACAGAACAGAGGATAGAAACTCATTCACCCATACAAGACTGGAGTCCCCCCCACACACACACACACCACATCAGTGTTCGTCTTTACTTTACAGCTCACCTCTATTCCCACATGGTCTGTATAACACAATGCATGTGGCTCATAGCACACTGGCACTGGCCCATGTCTATTCATCTGCTCTACTGAGTGTTTAATTAAATCTCACGCTCAAGGTAGGCAAGTCCAGGAATGGAAATCAGGAGCTACTGAAATGCTCAGGGAAACTAGTTTCATTGTGATAATGTAGCCATCTGTCAAAATTTCATGTGCAAAGAAAACTTCACATATGCAGACCATTGTAAAGCAGACATTTCACATAATTAGCAGCATGCTACTTTATAAGATGGTAAAGAGAGGGAATTCTTAGGGCTGAAACAGCTAATCAATGAGTATAGCTCTTTATTAATGTAGTTTACCATAGTATGATAATGACAGTAAGCAAAATAGAATAGTACTATTGGTAGGAGATTACGTAAAAGAGTCTTATATATTGTATGACATAGGTACAATGGATGGTATTTAAATTACATGAGTGGTGGCCTGGGAATACCCTTCACATGGAAAAATTTAAAAGTTTTCTACTATATATAATTCTGAAAACTATAAATCTCTCTCTCTCTCTCTCTCTCTCTCTGTATATATGCATATATTTTTCTTAGTCCAAGTCCAAGTTTGACCTAAACCCTTTGACCTTTCGTTGTTTTGGTGAATTCAGCCACAGCAACATTCAGTGGGTTTTCTCAGACCTCCAAACATTCATTAATAAGCTTTAAACATGGTGAGGAATAATGTAAAGTATATTAATGTGCTTTTAACATGTCCAATAGTGTCTACTACCAAGAACTGTATTATTTAATCATTAATCAATTCATTATCATCAACTATGCTTTCAGTCAAAGTATCTACTACTGTTTACTTAACTACTTAATAGTAAAGAATGAAGAAATATTTCATATCAGTCTTGGTAGTGAACCCTGTGGTATTTTTCCAAGCAACCTAAATTTTAAGGCTCAATGACTGCTGGTTCGCCCCCTCTCTGAGTCATACAGCAGAAGCATGATGTGATGAAAGCAGATGGAGTGATTGAACAATCCTCACCTTGGTGTGGTAGGTGTTGGTGCTCTTGGCTACGGCACAATTGCGGTCCACCAGGAAGCAGTACCTCCTCCTCTCCTCGGTCAGGGCATTTTTGTAGCCCTCGGCGATGTGGTTGTCCAGCTCGCTCTGCCTGCTACTGATGGCCTCCACATACTGAATGACAGGGAAGGCGGTGTGAGGCCGAAACAAGACAGCCGAGCCAGGCCTGAAGCTCACACTTTGAACAACATTCATGTAAGCTTGATGCAACCTGGCAATGCGAATGTGCCACATACAGCATTCTGAAGCTAAATGAGCTGCAAAGCTGGCAATGGATGCATTCAGTGAGCATGGCTGAGTATCAGATGACCCAGAAAAAAGGGGGGTTAAGTTGCACTGATATGTTCACTGAACTGTGTAACGTAAAGGTCAAATGTACAGTAGGGTCCAAAAGTTACCATCACTACTGGGGAGTATTTTATGCCGTAATTAAGCACAAATGGATCAAAAACTAATACAAAATCAATGCCTGGTCACTCTCTCTCTCTCTCTCTCTCTCTCTCTCTATCTCAGGATTCTATAGCCAATGGAGCTATTGTCTTTCCTCTTTATTTCATAGCTTATTTAATTAAAATACACAATTGGTCTCATTTGAATTTGGTGTCTTAACTCTTATGTCACTATGTCCTTTGACCTGGGCTTGTAATAAGCATAATAAATTAGTTAGTTAGAAAAATACAATGGTACTAAAGGTAACAGATTACTTAAAAGACTGTTACTAGTAGTGTAGGAACAGTAGAGTACATTATGCCCTGTATTTCATTTTAAAGGGTTAAAATAAACATGTTAAAAAAACATTTAATATAGGGTCAATGAGTTTGATCCTGTATGATGATTATGATAAGAACAAACATTTTTGAACTCTACTAGTTATGGATTATTGGGCTTTGGTCTTCATACTTGAATAAATAAGAGTTTTTGGTAGTGAATTCAGACTTTTGGACTCTCCTGTATGTTGAAAATATTTGGCAGTTGATTGTTGTTACTAAATATGTACATGTATGCAAACTCACTATGAAGTTATAGTGTCACTTTGTCTTGTGTTTTCAGTCAACAGAAAATGGCTGTCTGATGTAATGCCAAGCTCCCTGCCACTCTGTTGGCCACAGCTCTTATGTCCTTCAACATGGACACAGTGCCACAGAGGTCAGTGCATTCCAGCAACCCATGCCCACATTGACACACACACACACACACACACACACACACACACACCTGACCTGAGCCAGGTGTAAGACTCATCCTGAGCCAGGATGAGGCTTATACCAAGTACAGGTACTTGTGTGTGGAATACTGTGATTCCCACCTGCCAAGTGTTAATGAATATAGCTGAGCTCGCTGAGGTCACTAAAATAGTCCAAGGTCATTGCTATCACCATTAGACTCCCTAAATGCTAAAAGATAGTAAATCATTTAAATTCACTCCCATATTCAACATGAGCTATACATGCAGAATGTAGGCATGTGATGGTAAAACGCAGCAAAAGGTTTGGGGTAAACTCTAATAAAACTTTGAGTTCTCAATTGTGTTAAGGAGGCGTGCTCCGGAATGAGATATTGATGTCATAGCGCTTCTAGGAATTTCCACACATGACTGTGACACAATGCAGAAGACGTCATGGTACTTATTTACACAAAAGAGCACACACATGCCAGTCGGGATACTGTTTCATCCTGACATTTTGTACAGTGTAAGATAAACCAAGCCCATTTTCTTAAAATAATTCAGTAATAAGTAGACACAAACAAAGAAGTCACCAAAAGCACTAAGGGCAGCTATTTTGTGCAAACAGCTATACTTTATGACTAGTGGTTTATAACCAAACACTGCTGTTCCTGTATACATTGCAAATAATTTGCCTCCAATGCAGTACTGTACTGTGGATGATGTTCACTTCCACTGTATCCTGCATCTAACACTTGGTTAGGATAATCCAATGTTGCTGTTCAAAAGCAAGTCAAAGTGTTGTGAAGAAGTTGTCAAATCAGTAAGCCTGGGTCTGATTAGCATAGAAAATACATGACAAAAGAAAATGAAAGTACTTGCTTCAAGTTAATATCAAGGTATATTAAGGCACATTAATATAAGCCTTTCACACCATGTCAATATAGCTGTATAAGTATGTAGGTCTAGACAGAAGAACTCAGGTCAGACTACCTGACATTCAGACACCACCAGGGAGCTGCCAATCACAGTGAGTGACTCAATATACTGTGTGTATATTGTATTATAAAATATATAAAATGCCCACTCAAAATAAGAGCAAGAGGCTAACTAGTACAGTGCAAAAATTATAGCGAGGAAGCAGAACTAGGACGAGACATCCAAAAATAAAATAGAGGAGGAGTCGAAAAGGCGATAAAGAAAGGTCAGTGTTATGCTGGCTCCTCATCCTTTCCACTAATTGCAAGAGGGTTTTTTGAAACTCTGGTGCAAAATAGAGCAGGCCATTAGAAGTCAATATTGGTGGTAAAGTTTAATACCAAGACTTTAGTCCATATCATTACCTGCAGAGAAAGAGTTATCTTCAATTACAGGCAGTTAATAAAACTGGTCTTAAGCAACTGAGATTTGTTATAAAGGTTTTATCCAGTATTACTGCCATCAAATTCACTATGACCACAATTTCCAGACTTTGTCTTTCGTTAAAAATATATACGTATAACTTAATTTCATCACCATGGTAACAGAATGCATATCCCCATTTTCTTTTAAAACCTCTTCTGTTGCAGTTGTCATTGCTCCTTCTGTTTTTTTTTTTTTTCTCCAGGGATAGGTGTGATGGTGGGAATGGTGGGGCTTGGGGTATAGGGGGTACACAATACACAGCCTCACCATGAGCTATAATATTTATAATAAATGCTATAAAACTTTACACCTTCACTGTTGAGGGTTTGATCCCTGATAAGGGTGGTGGTGTGGTCACTAGATACTCACCTATATATTATTATAAAAAAAAAAAAAAAAAGGACTCACTGTAACCTTCCTGTAGATGTAACCTCAGTGTGATGCAGGAATGCACAAAATATGCTGATGTTCTAGGTATCCATAAGTTTTCAGGAAGCGGGCGTTGATCCTACCAATTATCATACAAAACAAGCATGTTCCCAAAGTTCAGTAAAAAACTGATTTCAGATCTGTAACTGCAGATTAGTTTGACTCTTGGTCTAGCCAACTGCCTCTGTTGGGCTTGTGGCCACTCAGGATTTTCTGATCCCGAGCTTGAGATTACATTTTATTTGAGACAACATTACATTATGTTTCTCCAGTAGATTTCAAACAATTAAATTGATTGCCGGTGCTGTATGAACATGACATCTGGATTCAATAAGATATTTGGATATATTTAATTTGCATACAATGATTCCAATATGGTCTGTAATGTCCTGGCATCCTGTGCGTATTTCAGCCTTACCCCCAGTGTCTTGGGATACGCTCCGACCCTGACCAGGATCAAGAGTCAACTGAAAATGAATGAATGATTTCAATGCAATGGTATTTAATAATGCATTCTTGGAAGTGTGTATAAATTGTGTAAAAATTTCGAGTTCTTGATAACTGATTAATTAAAATGGCTCTGTTTGTACCTTTTGATAATAAGCACCACAGTATAGAGGGCTCTGAGAGACACATTTTCAGAGAACTGTGAAAGGAAGTTAAAGTATATTGGATGATAAAGTGCAACTCAGCAAAACCTTACACACTAAGGGATGCTGATGTAGCTTTTTAGCTCTTAAAAAAATTGATACCTTTTAATAAACACAGTTATGTGGATGATAATTCTAGACCTCTGACATGCATGATAAATTTGAGTGTGCAGATGTGATTATTTTAAAGCGAGCACACAGCAACTATAAAGGATTTAAATCCTCTGTAAAATCTGATCCTTTGGCTCTAAACCTAGGTCTGATTTTTTTTAATGCTGTGATGATAATATACATGCACATCTACTAAACACATTTCTGATTAATGTGCCTCAAGCTCATTTCTTACAAATAACTGAGCTGGGAAGAGAGACTCTGGGTCTTATATCAGTGTCATTCATTCAATACACAAGAGAAAAGTGCCCTCTCACTCTCTCTCTCTCTCTCTCTCTCTCTCTCTCTCTCACACACACACACACACACACACACACACACATCCACATAAGCATCATTGTGCTGTTATTTCTTTTCACAACTAGGACCAGTCCAGTCCCTGTTATCCTTCATCATGTGACCTCCTTGTCCACTGCTGAAAACAACAAACATTATGCTTTTACACACACACACACACACACACACACACACACACACACTTAGGCTAGTCACATGATAAAATTCAAATCTGTCTCCAGATGTCTTTAGTATAATTACATAATGAAAAAATAATGCAGTTTTCATTGTTCATTCATTTCTTTTGTTAATTTTATCTCATTAGACAATCAGAGTGTGTATTGAACTCTTGCCATAAAATCTAATAGCCTACCATGTTTTGAGATGCAGATTTATTCCACTGTTAATGTGGTTTACACAGGAAGAGGGTGTGGTATCTGTAGGGTTGTAGTTGCCTAGAATCTTTTTTTTTTTTATTTATTGTTTTAAATCTTTGTCCAGAAAATGCTCCAGCAAATATGGGAAGATCTCACAGTTCTGACCATGTGGGGACATTTTGCTGGTTCTTACTGCTTTTTGGATCTGCTTTTTTATACAAAAAATGGAGCTTTTATTTAAAAAAAAAAAAAAAAAAAAAAGCCAAGATATTTCCTTTTGGTTACTGAGGTTAAGGTTAGAGTTGGATTTAGGCATAGCATTGCATTAATTAGCTGCATTAATAATTATGTCAGTGTAAGGTCCTCACAGGTATAATAAGACAAAGTGTGTGTATGTGTGTGTGTCAGGTTCACACAGGCTTTTAATGTGGCCAGCTGATCTCATCTGCAGCATGACGCACTGCAGGGACTAGCAGCATTGCCATGTAAAATTCATACACAGATGCGCGCGCACACACACATACACACACACTCATTAATTATTCAGTGCAGATGTAAGTGACATACAACAAGCTGAAAGAAAACATGAACCAGGGAGACATGAAATAAAGAAAAGGTCTGTGCAAGTCCATAAGGAACACACACACAAACACACAATCTCTTAAGGGTTCTCCCAGAGGAAAGACCTAGAAGTTCTCACCTGCTAATCAGCTAAAAATAGCTGAGGTTTCTGAGGACCAAGGAGCTGTTGCAGAGACCTGGCAGCTCCAGATATTGATTTACTAAAGCTCTGCATCGCAGATAGCTGTACTGCTGTTGGACTCAAGTCCAGAGATCACTTAGTAATTACTTTATACACACTTTACAAACTCCTGATACCAGAGTCGCAACTTTGGCCAACTGTTCAGCCTTCAGTGGCGATCCAAAATGGTAATCGCATCTGAGCTTGCTGTGAAGTAGAAACCAAGCCACTGTGCTATACAACAATATTTCCACATGCTGTTAATACACCTTTGTATCACTATGCAGACACTTTAGGTCCTGAGATAAAGGCTGTCTTATTACAGATGTAAATAAACACATCTTTTAGCTAACAGGTGTAGATTGTAGCCAAAAGTCAATTTGGTGCTTAAAATCTAGCTAGCGCACATAACACAACCAGTCAGGCCATTTAGGTAAGCTGCTGGGTAGCATCAGTTAGCTGTCCATAGTGAGCTGTTTACAATAGCAGAGCAGACCAATGGCAATTTACAAAATGGAACAGAACAAAAAATAAACACAGGAAAGATGTTTTCATCTGTGCCATGAACTTGGCAAACAATATTGAGTACCATGTCGTATGCCACAAAGTGTGACATTTCATATAATGTGTTACAAATGGGGCTCCCGAGTGACACAATAGAAAAGTGTTCGCCCTGTTTTTGGGAGACTGGGAGTTTGAATCCCGACAATGTCACAGCCATCTGTGCCCAGGAGTCAAGGAGGCAAAACTACCTACTGTATGCTCTCTGACTACAGATGTGTGTATGACCATACACATATTCGCTCTTCCTCTTTCACTCGGTCTCTACTGAGGATGCAAAAAAGCTCAGATTTCATTCCCCTGAAATCGCACTACATATAAACCCGAGGGCTACTTGGCAAACCACATTAAACCACCTCTTCCTTTCACCTCCATTCTTTTATAACATGACACCTGTGGAGTGGTTCAACAAGCCCAAACAGCCCACGCCATTTACACGTCACACTCAGACATTTAAAAAGCAGTGCGCCTCCGCGGTATCATTAGTAGCCCACCTACTGCTAGGGCAGAACAGACCCCAGGTAAGTGTAACCCACAGCTCAAAACAAGCACTCCTCTCTGGTGAGAGGCGTTCATGCCAAACAAATTGTAGTTAGACAAAGCCACAAACCTACACAAGCAGTGTGGGCCTGTATCTTCAACAAAACAGCTAGGGGAGCGGGCTGGAATATACGCAATATTTATACAACAGTTAGTTCTGGTTCACTAATTGGACAAAATTGATTGCCTCTGATTGGACAAGAGGCGTTCCAAGAGTGCTGATATTTAGTATAACAGCACTTTTGCTTGTGAGTTATAATATCAGAGGTCACTATGGCTGTGTTTCTGGGAAAAAAGCCAAAAATGATGGAAAAAAAAAAATTCAGGTTTTGACCAAATTAGTTTGTCAAACTTAGACATCACACTAGTAATGTTTTTTGTGTGTGTTATTTCCTCACACAGTCAATATTGGCTTTGGTCAATTTTTTGGATAGTTATATGCCATAGCAAAACAGACATAAATCTAATTAAGTCACTTTGTAGATAAGTGCTTACACCACGGTACAGATTGTAGTAGACAAATTTTTACATTTTTAAATAACCTAATAAAAGACATTAACATCAAGAAATGTAGTCAACAGTCCTGACTTAATTAATCAGGGATTATTTCCCCACCATGTTCGCATGAGAGTTAACAGTTGAGTGAAGAAATGATGATGATGAAGCTTGTCTAAATGGAGTGAATGACTTCAGGTGATAAGACAGAGATTGACGTGGATGATGCTGATTATAAAAGTGATAACTCATTTTCCATTGTAAACTTTCAATTATCAATTGTAAATCTGCAGTAATGTTTTTTTTTTTTTTTTTTATCTAAGCAGATTAGGTAGGCGGGGCGTCTTTCAAGCCTAACAAATGCTGTGCGCCAGCATAGCCCAAGATCGACTGAGAAATCTATTAAATGCAATACTGGCATATGCTATAAACTAGCCTTGAGAGAATAAACAGATCCATGCTGCAAGTACAAATCCATCTGAGAGGCCCACAGAGGCCAACGTGTTCAAACCTTGCTCATTCAGCTTTTTTGGAAAAGCCCTTTAAAGCTGGATTGACTATTTTGAGTGGGTGGCATCCTTACCTGCATCTCACTATCTCTGTACTTGGATGCAGTCTTGCTGCCTTGCTGGCTTTTCCGCCGCAGTTTCTTCAGCTCTGCCTGGCACTTCTCCAGACTTTCTCCTTTACTCCGGTGCTCCATCTGGTATTTCTTCAAAGCAGCCTGAGGGACAAAACCACAACAGACAAAATGTTTTTAAAAACTCTCTGGGTCTTTTTGAAAAAGGTTAAGGTCCTAACAAACCTTTTGTGTATCCACAATAAAACGTAACAGCTATGTCTCTGACCCCTCTCACCCTGCGCACACACTTTTTCAACCACTTCCATCAGGGGTGAGATACTGATAACAAACCACGATAATAAAAACCTCCAGACATAGATGCAGTTAAATAACTAAAGTGTGATAAAGTGCATCTGTGTGGTGAACTGTTAAATCTTTCTGTGGCATCCACTGCAACTTTGGAATTAGTTTCAACAAATTTAACATGAATATTAATTCAACAGTATCTCTGTGTGTGGATTTGTTACCTACATTTAGATAGCGCGCATCTAGCTCCACCTTCTTCTCCAGTTCTGTGAGGAGCTCATTGTGGAAGGATTTCAGCTAAGAGACAAAAGTATACATATATATGAGGTAATGACATTCTCTCTCTCTCTCTCTCACACACACACACACCCACACCCACACACAGATGGGTAACAAATTAAGGGAAATTCAATATAAAGTGTACAAAGCTGCCAGAACAGCTTCAATGCCCCTTGGCAGAGATTCTATCTCTGGAACTGTACTGGAAGGATGAACATCATTCTTCCAAAAGATATTCATTCAGTTGGTGTTTTGATCATGATATAGTATAATAGCATATAGTGGACACAATTTTCATCCTCATCAAACCATTCAGTGAGTCCTCAGTCACTGTAGATGGGGGCGGAGTCACTCTAGAAGAGACCACTCCCATCAGGACCAGAATGTTTCATCATAGGATAAAGGTGATACAGAGAACTTTGTATTGATTTGTAGTGACAAATAGTAGTAGTGATAAGTGGACCCGAACCACACCAGCTAGATAAATAAATGGCCCCCAGAGCATAACAGAGCCACTGGTTTTCCTTTAGTTTGTCACCCTTCTGTGTATATCTAGATTCATTGGCTATTTTAGCAGGTACACACACTCCATATCGGTGACATTGTAGTTAAAATTACTGTAGCCCATCTGCTGCTTTTCACAATTTCTAAGTCCTTGTCTACCCCATCCATCAGTGAGAAAGGGACCATAACTGACCAAATATATTTTGGGTGTTGGCTCATTCCCAGCACAGCAATGACACTGTCATGGTGGTGAGTCTAGCACTGGCATGAGTTTATTACAGGGAAGCTGAAAGCACTCAGAGAAGTGCAAACGCCTACGATTGGTTAGCATCATTCTAGGAAAAATGAAAAGCCATCCTTCTTGCCCAGACTTAGAGAGCATCATCAGAATTCACACTCATGTTCTCCTCACCCAGGCATCTTCTGTATACTCATGATTAAAATGCTGACCCAGACATGCAGACAGCCACTCAAATATCACTCAGTCTAACCTTCAATACTAAACTGCAACCATATCAGCTGGGCTTAGCTAAATCAGCAGCTACTTTACAGCGATAACGCCAGCTCTATGAGAAAACAGATATCACACAGCTAGTAAAAGCACACACTTTCAGAAGGTTTAGCTGGAGTGAAAGGTAAGCTGGAGTCCTGCAGGATCTCCTGGTTCTCATTTTAATTAAGGAAGAAACAGAGCATGGTTTTTTTTTTAACCCATGTCAGCGTGTGACACTGAGCAGGAAAGCCTCCAATATCTTTTAGCCTGAGGGTGGATAATACTACAGACAGACACCACTGTTCAGGTGACATTTTGAGTCGGCACACCCTTTTCTTTCGCCGCTACTGAGCCAGATGGAAGCCGCCAGATAAGGTCAAAATAAAAGGATAGGAATAAAAACCATTTGGGGTATTTAATGGTGTTTATACCACAGTGCTTTTGAATTCCTGAATATGATTGGTCAGAAGATATAGTTCTGGTTGGAAGGCAAATATTCTTATATTATTCTATTAATAATATTAACAACTTATGTGATATAACAGTGCTCTCAGTAAAGAGGTGTTTATTTAGCATTTTTCGAAGGAGTCTCCAGTAACTTGTTAAGTTTTCCACCTTGAGAAGTTCTTCAGAATTAAAGACTTTCCGTTTTATCTCTAACATTTATTTGTCTTAATAAAAACCGAGAAACAGGCTGGTGAGGGAATGAAAGTTTATAACTAATATATCTACTACTATGTAAGTGATAACAGGAACTTGTTTCACTGTTTCTGTAGCACAAGTTGAATAAAACACTATGTGACATACTCTTATTGTAAATAACATCAATGTTAGGGTCAGGCACCACCCTTTTGTTGATCATTTTAAAATAACAGCATGCCCAATCATCTTTTATTTCATATTTATTTGCTGTCACCCATTACTACTATATTAGAAAATTTCTGTTAGTATCATGAATGGTTTGCTTGATTGCTCCACAGGCAAATATAATAATAATAATAATAATAATAATAATAATAATAATAGACCCCACTCCATCCATTTCATCTCCCATGGAAATTCATTATTAGGTGCTTTTATTCCATATTCAATTCATGTCAAAATTAATGATGTTTCACAGTGTTACACACCATGTCTTCCAACTGCATCTGGATCTGTCTGTGGACTTCAGCCATCTGAAAGAGTACATCCCCTACATAGCGAGTAAAAGAGAGAGAGAGAGAGAGAGAGATAGAGAGACAGAAAATATGTTAAAGCCCTGATATGCTGCACATGCTGCACTATCTACATGCAGTAAAATCATGCGGGTCCACATAAACAATATAAGCTGTGTGACACAAATATAAAAAGAGACAGGAGAAAAGGAGGTAGAGAGAGACTGATTGATGAAGAAGCTGAAATTATAGATGAAAAATAAAACACAGACAGAAGCAAACAGGTCTTTCATTAAGCACATACCATGATGAAATCAGAACATATACGATAATCATAGCAACAAAAGCTTATTGCAGTAGCTGGAATAAATAAATAAAAAAAAGCAGGTGCAGCACATTAATATCACCAGCACAGTGTTTTGCATAATGTGATCATTAGTCATAAAGCAACACAGCTATACGACAGTAATTCATGCAGCCAGGAGGTGTGTGGTCTCGGTGTGTGAGGTATGCAGGGTACCTACACGCAGCTTCTTCTGATTATGCAGTGCATTGTAAAACAAAAAGAACAAAAGAGCTGGTTTGAGAAAAAAAAAACAGAAATACAGTAGAGCAGTACACCTGGGGACACTGTGAAGGAGATAAAACATTTCCCAGGGAGAATAAAACAGACACAGTGAATACTGACGCATGTCTCCTCCACCTGTTTCCCTCAAACACAGCCAAACCTGCATTAATATGGACCAGAGAGGGATCTACCTCAGACATTGTCTCCTTCTACAACTGTTTTTTTTTTTAAATAAATCCATTAGACATCCAGGAAATCATCAAGAAAAAAATAGTTGATGTGACTTAGTTTTCAAATTTGCAAATTTGTATGAAAGGTCTTGAGGTTTGCCTTTGGTTTTGATTAGCAGGTGTACAGTTTCTAACAACTTTATTAATATATAATCAAACTTCATATCAGATTAATGGCATGATATTCTTGCAATCATCCAAAGAGGAAATAAAATTGGTTGTCCAAAAATATATATATATATTTTTTTTTACCTAGAACCTGCTTTAACACCTCAGCTTTATGAAACAATAAACATATTTCATCAAAACAACATGGAAATGATTTTATTTAATAGCTGTTTAATCTTGTTGAGGCTGTCTTCCTGCAAAGATCATATTGTGTAAGAAGCCAGTTTAACAAATGTGGTTTGGCTAAAGATGTCTTGCTATCTAAGTGCGAATGTCAAGCTTTGATCAAGTTGTTGGACGGCTACGTGACATAGTGAAACAGACATAAACTTAATCAATTCAGTATGGAATCCGGCTTATACTGGCTGTTAAAATGTCTGTGATGCTCCTGTGCCACAGTCAGAAGGGAATATGTAAATGCAACCAGATTTTAAAATGCTAGAACTTGGTTGAGAAAGATGCAAAAGAGAAACATATATCAGTTCAGGCTTGTAGTTTTCACAACTATATACTGTATAGCGGAAAATGTCAAAACGTCAGCATGTGAAGGGTTTTCTCAGGCCACCACACATGTACACTCTTAGAAAAAAAGGGTCCATTCATGTTTCTTTGGATGGTTAACAAATCTGGTTTTCTAATGTGGTTCTAATTGGAACCTTTTCTGAAAAGGAATAGAGTTTAGGGCTCTGCATTGAACCATTAAGGGTTCCATGAAAGGGACAACTGAGGACCTTCCTTCTAAGGGTTTATGGCCAAGTCTTGAGGGATAACCTTTAAATGTACAGCAATACATATTAAAACAACATAAATATGAATATTAAAAATATCAGCTGAAGTTGGCCAGAACACTATTCTAGTTGTAATATTAAATTCAGCAGCCGAGACTAACTACACTGAATATCATTGGGGAGGATGTATAGGATCGTGATCATGTCATCACGTTAGAGAAATGGCATTAAGCAGCGCTGAGCTATCTTCCCCAGGTGATCCTCTGATCCCTGTCTGAGTCCGTATTAACCGGGTTTTGGCCAGTCCAACACTATTTTGTTAAGAAACAACCATTAGTACACACACCATGTTCCTTACATGACAAGGTGCTCACAAACATGGCCAAGGATGGTTTACATGCACAAACACACTTACGCACGCACACACACACAGACACACGCACACATACGCGCGCACATACGCACGCACACACAAACACACACGCACACACACACACAGACACCCATTCACACCAATGTATAACATGAACATGGGCTTCATATCTCTCTACCTCCAGTTCCGAATTGAGTCGCAGTGTTTGGTGTGTGTGTGTTTGCGTGTGTGTGTTGTCAGTGCTAATGCAGTAGAGATGTCACATAGCAATGTAGATTAATGCACTTCTACCTACTGCCATCTGTTTGGTCCATTTCCAAACCCACTCTGCCATACAGATCAATGAGACAGCCGTGCTACTGACTAACGTAAAAATGAGAGTAGGTTGAGATGTTCAGAGTTGCACACTCACACAGCTTTCTATCTGTCTGCCTCTATCTATTTGCTCAAGTCTCCTAACACACACAATAATTGGAGGCTTGGACTAAGGTCTAGATCTTTCGGAATACACAGGGTGCAAGTGGGTTTCATAAAGCATGACCCAGTGTTTCATTTTATTATTTACACCAGGTCAAATCCTGATCTGAGCCTCATTGTACTACACATCTAATCAGCTCTAAAGCTCAGAATAAATCTTAGGCTGTGTGCGTGTGTGCGTGTGTGTGTGTGTGCACGTGTGTGCGTGTGTGTGTTCACAGATGAAGTACAGCGGAGCTTAGTGTTCATCATTGGATATGAGAAACGGCTTTATGACCAATTCACTCCAAAAATGTATTTATTTTTTCAGTTTTTTAGTCATCTGCCTCAGACACGTATTACAGAACAGACACACTTAATTCCTGTAAAGCATGCAACTTATGTCTGTTAAAATTGTATATTTTTTAATGAAGTACTGTAATGATACTGATTAAACCAACATTTGCTGCTTAGTCACTGTTCCAATGTTTCATCTTCTACATCTTTCAATAATTTGCATTGTAATTACACTTGTCCCCATCCCTTTAACCTGGCATTGTTGTACATATGGGAATTACTTGTGTGTGTGTTTTCAAAACAAAACAAAGCAGAGTGTTGCTCTGTTGCCTCTGGATGGGCTTGCAGAAGTGAGCTGAGTCAAAAGCATTGGATGGGAAGCCACTTATGTATTTCTGGATTTATGGAAGTGAGAATGTACAGGTTTTTGAGAGTCTTTCAATCATATCTAGCTCTTTCTGCAGTAACTGCTTTATCAGGGTTGCACTGGATCCAGAGTCTATCCTGCTAACACTACGGCAGGAATACACCCTGTATCAGATGCACATGCTTTCACACCTAGGGGCAAATTAGAATAATTGATCCACCTGTAGGTGTGTTTTTGGGAAGTTAGAGGAAGTTAAGGTTATGTGGACATGAAAACATGTGACACAACACATAGACAGTAAGCTGAGCTCAGGATGAAAACCCAGGACCCTAAAGCTGTGCTTTATACATCTAGGTCATGAATTATTATTGTAGAGTTGTAGACATTTTGACCGTAGGGTATTAGGAACTACAAAGCAAATACAGGCAATACAGTAATGTCATTATGTCACACCATATTCATCGGATATTCATTCAAATACACAAATAGATGGTGCCTAAAAACATAGGCATGCCACTAGGAGCAAATTCTCTTATCTGGATCTTAACTCTTCAACAAAGCTGAATTCAGATCAGCTAACAAATGAGGTACGCCATTTCAAGTGAGCAAGATATTGCTCCCCAAAGGGTACTGATCACCTCATGGACTCAAGCTAAACCTACTGGATTATGGCTAATACACAGCACTGCATGGGGTGAAGCCGGAAGAGGAAAAGCACAGGACTTTATTATCATGTGTGTGTTTGTGACTTACTGTGCTTATGAGTACCATCATCATAGAGTGTGTGCTGGTGGAGAGGAGATGAGAGGCTGTCGAGTTTAATTCTCTATTTTCTCCTCTGCACCCACGGTTAAACCGCATATACACACTATTGTCAAAAACAGAGGGACAGAAGGTATACACCCTTGTGTACCTTTGTTCATTGACCTTGCCCTGTCTGCCTTCATCTCCAAAGCAACATAGTCCAATATCCTGTTTTTAGTCAGCACTGTGGTGATCTAATTCCACTCCACATGCTCCTCCTTCCCTCCATCCACTTGCGTTCTAATCCGCTTACTGATAATCAGCACTGATCACACAGCTGAGGCTTATGGGGCCTTCAGCATATTGTTGTTTGGGCTTTAAGGGTTGGAGCAATTAAAATCTGAGCAATTAAAGCCAATAGTGGTGGCCAGGCGTTCAGCCAGCGATCGATGGCTGCAGGTCCTTCGTTCTGCTGCAAAGGAATGTGGACCGTGCTTCTTTGGAGGCTTTCAAGAGACTGTTGAAAAGAATTCTGCTATTCAAAATGTCTGTCCCTTGTACAGAGCTTGTAATTAAGAAGAAAAAGACCAAATAAAAGGGAAGTGAATGGCTTAGGCAGAAATAACAAGAATGTTCCAGTTCAGGAGTTCTCAAACATGTTTTTCATCCAGGGACCTCTTTAACTGTGAAAACATTCCTTGGACCACATTAGAACATTTCATGAACATATTCTATAAATATAATAAATTTGAGAATAGCAATACGTTGCACTACTGTAACAAATCTAAAAATCATTGACCCCATTCGTCTTCCAAAGAGTCATTTCACCACACAACAGCTACTAACCCAACAGGATGAAGGCTAATACTTGCGTTCTCATTTTGAGCTATGTCAAAGGGGACCCTCCCATGTGATTGGTCATGAAAGCCACACTGGCCTGAGAAGAAAAAAAACATTCTCAGAGTCTAAGATTTAAACATGCAATCTCCTTAAAATAGAACAAACTCTCAGACTGCTGCGACCCTTAAACAGCCCAGACGCTGACTGTCGCCAGCTACAGAGACACTAATGCTCAAAAGCCTTGAATAAATTTTACCAGAAAAAATAACAAGTGTTGATTAGCATGTAATGTAATCTAACCTTTAGTACTGCACCATTAATATGAGAGAAGGCGGATGGTGGAGACAGAACTACAGGGGGTTGACCTGACCCATGACCTCCTATGATGAGCCTGATGAGTTGGAAGAAAGAGATTGAGAGCCTCATTACTGACTCCCCATAGCCTGGGAGCTAACAGAGAGAGAGAGAGAGAGAGAGAGAGAGAGAGAGAGAGAGAGATGGCGGAATAACAAATGCCAGGTGCCTACTAAGTAAGAGTAAGATACAGAGTTTTTCAGCTGAACATGAATGATGTGTCTGCTTTAATCCTCCACACCCTCTCACACAGGTATTTAGGGTATCAGTGCTGTATAACGCATCTTAGTCCTGCCCTTTCTTCTATAATTTCCACATCACTCTCGGTTTTCCTCTTATCATTCTATCCACTTGCTCATATTTTGGCTCCATCTTGATTTCTCCCACCTTTTTTCCTTTTATCCCTCTGAATTTCACTACTTTACATCCTTCCTCAACGGCTGTGACCTTGCTGGAGGTAATAAAAGTCGACAGCATAAGAATGATGCCGCACACAGATGCTAGTGATAAGCATAAGCACCTTATTACCAAGCTGAAGCCATAATCACATTCATACTCGCATTTTTTTTTTTTTTTTAAGCTGCATAGTGGGACAGGTGTAGCTGTGCTAGCTGTATGCTGGCATCTCATTTTAAGGCTCTTGGTACAAAATAAGTCTTTCTGCTTGATTTCTTAAAGCTTTTACAAAGCAATACAATTGTGCAGGTCTAATTACTTTTTCTTTTAATTCTTTATCTTATGTAAATGGAGGAAGTTATATGCAATCAGTGATGTCACATGGAGCAATTCAGTAAATTCTTGCACTTCCTTTCTCCAATTTTTGATGCTTTCTTTTATAATTACACAAAGTGTGAACAGCCAAAGATGCATAATAGAATAAATTAAAAATAGTTTGCACAATCACAAGGCTACATAATTTTGAAAGTGTAACACTTGTGGAATGACCTATTTTGAAGCTATTTAAATAGTTTTCATTCCTCTTATATCACAACAATTTGCCAATGATTACTTTTTTTTATTAAAGAATGACACATTGTACTTTTACCAGTTTATAATTACATTTAATTTTACATTTAACATTGCCGTGGAATGTCCTGTGAGACAATTTAGTTCCTGTTATCACTTCGGGATTTGTTTCGCAGCCAATCAGATTTGAGAATTCAGCAGTGCTGTGGTATAAGTTGACTAAAAAAAGGATGAATGACAGAAAGGGGCTTTTATCATTAGTGAGCAGCTGTTAGAGCCACAATAGGGATTGATGACTGCAGTAGCACTCATGGTAACTGGTACCGAGGTACGACAATGAAAACTGATGGATAGTTAGGCATGTAATTATTTTTGGGCACTATGGAACCTGTTTTGTAGCTAATGGGACCGCTAATTTCCCCTTTACTCATTTTTCCACCATAAACTATAATGAGTTTTCTGGAATGCTAAATTTTAACTGTCTAATATGATCAATAGCCTCCCTAGACTTTTTCTAGACATAAATGTCACAAATATCACTCTAAATATAAATTTAAATCATTCTTAATTTTATTACTATCTTTTGCTACTATCTTTACTATGTAGAGGATTTGACTTTTCCTCAAAATATCTTTTACTATCTGAGGAAAAGTTTATTTCTCACTCTTACACTCAGCTTCCTTATTTCTGAATCTGGAATTCTGTAAAGCCTCTTGGCCAAATGTGTTAGAAACTAAAAAACAAGCATTGTATAAAAACAATGAAGTTCCCACCATGTTAAAGTTATCCTTCTTTGGTTCTTTTTTGAAAGATAACACCAATACGCTGCATCATCATCCTTTTAGGTCTGAACTGTTTGCTGTATTTCAATCATGAAGGGCCTGAAAGCTAAGACACTATTACCCCGAGGGGGTATGAAAAAAATACAGAGGTCCAAGAAAACACTAAGCCATGGTTCTGAGCTTCCCACTTCCTCACAGTGAGAAGAAAACTAGATCGTCTGTCCACACCTGCATCTCTGCTGAACAGGCAGGTGAGCATCAAGCTGTCAGCTAATAGAAATGTCCGTCTGGTGTTAAAATGCTGTTTTGCATATCCATTGATTCCTCTTGAGATGAAAAGATGCTCAGTAGCACCTCTATTCGAAAAGCTGTGACACATTATTATCTGGAAAATTCCCCTAACACATAGTCACCTACTCCTTGAATAAAGCCAAGCTTCAAACCTTAATTTCAGCCAATTCATTTCTGCTGGCTGGAGACTTGTATTCTAACGACTTCATTTCTATTTGTGCAAAGGTAGAACACTACGGATTGTATCTTGAGGGCTACTTTCTTGTTTTTCCTGTGCTTTTTCTCCAGAGAGGCAAGGGAATGATAAGTAACATTTTCCTGTCTAGCGGTTCACTTATAATTGTTTTAAATCTCCACCTTATCACAGAGACACATTTATTTAAAGGTGGCATCTGCAAAATACCTTCAAAGTACAAAATATACAATCTGTAAAATTATTTTAGCTATTCTGTCCTGGTTCCAAGTTATCAACCATGTCTCTTTTAGTAAAACATGATGCCATTATAGATGCATGTACTGTACATGATAGTAAAACAGAATGGTTGATGTACATACAGTACTATAGTGTAGTGTAGTAGTATAAGTCTTTGTTATAGTTTCATTGCATGAGCAGCTGCTTTAAGGAATTAGCATTAAATTATAGCATTTACTGTATTACCTTAGGAGGAAAAATGTTAAATTTATCTTTTAGTGGAGAGGGGATCATGATGATGCTGATGACAGGAAGACATGATAATTATAAACTATGAAGTTTTTTTTTATTACTAAGATGTAGTATTTATTTTAAAAAATAGAAGAACTAGGAGTTTTTCTTTTTGCTTACTGAAGGTTGGATAAGAGTTAGTGTTAGATTTAGTTAGTTATGTTATTTAGCTATAGGTATAGGTATAGTATTATTTATAGGTGTAGTATTATTTACCATAA
This sequence comes from Pangasianodon hypophthalmus, assembly GCF_027358585.1. Classification (NCBI taxonomy): domain Eukaryota; kingdom Metazoa; phylum Chordata; class Actinopteri; order Siluriformes; family Pangasiidae; genus Pangasianodon; species Pangasianodon hypophthalmus. The sequence goes on from NC_069721.1 coordinate 18,307,015, forward strand.
GCTCTCGGAAAAATGGGTACTAAACTGTACCTTTTCTCGTCACTGAGGTGCTACCTTCAAGGGTATACATTTTGTACCTTTAGTATGTAATATATCTTTTACCTAGAAAGGTGCACGTAGTGTACATTTAAAGCTTTACTCAGAAAGATAAGGGTATCACCCCAGCGACAAGGAAGGGTACAGTTTAATACCTGTTTTTCTAAGTGCAAGATGCAAATTATTCATTCATCCATCTTCAGTAAGTGCTTTATCCTGGTCAGAGTGGCAGTGGATCCAGATCCTATCCAGGGAACACTGAGTGTGAGGAAGAAGTACACGCTGGAAGGGATGCCAGTCCATCACAAGGCATCATGCACACACATTCACACACTCCTTCACATCTAAGTCAATTTAAGGATGCGAGACCCAGGCAAATACAGGAAGAACATGCACAGAAATGACACACAGACACTAAATTGAGCTCGGGACAGTAAATAAATTCTCCACAAAAAGTAATACAAGTGTGTTCGTGTGCATATTTTCTTCTTGATCTAGAAACTTGAATCATTTCAAACTCTCTGTATGACTCAGAAGACCTCTCCATTAGGCTAAGCCTGTTATCCAGACCCTGAGTTACTAATCTTCATGTGAAATATTTCTAATGAGGAAGCTGGTGCTTCAAAACACAGCCACCTGCAAGGCATGAAACTCAGCCAGAGCAAAAGAAGTGAAGCAAAATCCAGATTACGCACATACAAAACATAAAACTTCTAATTAAATAGCTACCAGGTGAGAAGTAGAGATTTTTGGAAGGAGTACTTAATGGGCATTCTCCATGCTGGTGGACGTCTCAGCTGTTAATGGCTTTCAGAGACGTCAGTGACAGTGACAAAGGTAAGAACTACTAGGACATGTTAATGCGACTGTTAAAACAGGCTATGTCTTGCTGAAGGTCTAAATTTGGATTAACTTCAGCTGTCTATGGTCTGCTATTTTATCCTGTTATTGTACGTAAACCATTAATTAATGTTTTTAATTAGACCTTTGTTTTGCAGGCATTCATTAGCTGAAGACTCTCAAGTCACTTCCTGACAGCAAAAAGCACAGAGTCTATTTTGAGGTGGAATTAATATCAGCTTTGAATTGAAATGTTTGCACAGAAAATATCACCATCTTATCTGTAATTCAGAGGAGGCTGTGGTAGTGCAGCATTCAGAGCTCAAACTCTATAAAGCACAGTCACTACCCAGGATGTTGACCATATTTGGGCAGGAGGAAACCGGAAGCTGCTTAGTATCCTACACACTCGTGCGGCGAGCAGGAGGCAGACAGTGGAGGCTGGTTCTGGCAACACTGACATCACCAAAAAGCCATTTTAGGACAGCGCTATTGCTCGCTCTTACACTCTCTTTCCCCATTTTGCCTTTCTCTGCGGCAGAACAGAGTGTACTAAGGCGTGTGTGTGCTCTATTTTTAGAGCAGTGTTCTCCTCGGGAAGGCTACGTTCTTGCATGCGTGCAGGCGTGATGTGCGCCGGAGCTCCACGCAGCTCCTTTCACACAGCGAGGTTACACAAGGGACAGGGAGATTACACCAACTAATGAGAGACTGTCGGTTTTAACCGTCAAGGTTTCTTCCTAACTACTTATGTAAGGGACTCCTGACACATATACTCGTGTTTTTTTTTTTTTTTACAGATTACAGCTGTATTGGGTATCTTGCAGAATCCACAGTATTACTCACAACAGTCTTTCACAGCAACCTCTTGATCTGTACAGCTGATGAAGTACACATTAACAAGAGTAATGGATTTGTCAGCATAATGCAGGAACTTGACACCTTGCCAGAGTCGCCTAGCATGGCTAGGGCGCCACATTTTTCATGCCATCTTGCTAGCACAATCTACACCATTACGCTTTTTTTTTTGGTTCTATTTTCTTTGGTCCATTATTTGGTCCATCATTCTCAAGTACTCCTCAAACTGCAATAACTCTCACCCTAGTCTCACCTTCTCTCCCTAGTAACCAGTTCCCTATGTGACACATTCTGACTCACTTGAGGATATTTTAATTACCCAGAGCTCATGAGTCAGCAGTGGCAGATCTGAGGGTGGAACTTCAATTCAATTCAATTCAATTTTATTTATGCAGCCCTTTTAACAGCAAATGTTATCACAAAGCAGCTTCCCTCAGCAGCCTCTCTTTTTCTCTCTTGAGATTAACAATAATAATTAAAAAAAAAAAAAAACACTTGTCATAGCTCAGCATGTTACAGAGAATCCTGAAATTGCAAAGTCCTCTGTACTGAGGAACTCAAAGCACTGATACTGGAGACTCCTTCCAAAAATAGCTAAACAAACATCTTCACCATATCGACAATTACACTTGCTTTTAATTAGTTTATAATTATTATTGTGTTAGATTATGTGAAGCGTCTGCCACTGTGTCCCTGTGAATTAATTGGTATTATAGAAATGATAACACGGATTACTGGAGGACTAGTGGTTAGGCCACAGCGCTCTCACCGCTGCGGCCCGGGTTCGATTCCAGGCCAGGGAATCGACCCCAGCCACTGGGGTTGTATGCAACAGTGCGCTCTCAGTGCCGGTACCAGGCCCAGATGAAATTGGAGAGGGTTGCGTCAGGAAAGGCATCCGGTGTAAAAACTGTGCTAAAAATCAAACATGCAGACCAATGATCTGCTGTGGCGAGCCCTAATGGGAGAAGCCGAAAGAGGAACAACATAGACACGATAACATATTCAAATGAGTGGCGTAATATAAACTTGTGATTTTCCTTGCAGCTGGTACTATTGTCAGAGCTGCTGTTATAGAGCATTAATCAATGCCCAGGAGAGATATTTGGCTTTATATAGCAGCAGAGATAAAAAGAGAAGGTGTGTGTGAGGGGAGTGGCATCACACGTTTCAGAATGTGAGGACGGAGGAGCCGATAACTGAGATTCACAGCGTATGGTTTAGGATTTGACAAGATTCATCAGTAATGCGACATGAAGAGCTTTTTGTAGAGTCTACAGCATGAGGTCCATGCAGTGAGTACTGGCTGATTAATTCTCTGGTCAATGAAGAGTTTGTGCACACACTAAGACACACACACACATACTGTATACACACACATACAGCCTGGATACAAAAATACTCTCAAAGAAAAGCAGTGGACAAAATGGAAAATGGCCTAACTTTAGGGGGAAAAAAATGCTTATTCAGGCTTTTGCAGTCCTTGACACCAACTCAGACATTTGCTACATACACACACTGGTTTTTAACAGCCTCGCAAAATCACCCAGCCTTCTGGATCAGAGACTCTCTGTGCATAAATTCGTAGTATTAATAAGCTTAAATGCAGATCTTTGCTGATCATACTCTAGGACTGTGTCCCACCTTACAGTTCTTCAGTTTCTTCATCTTACTGGAAAGTGAAAAAAAAAAGAATAGAAAATATATATATTTTTTGCAAGATGTTACTGCAGGTAGCATCCAAAGATATCTACCATAGGGCAAACAGCAGACAAGAGAACCGATGCGTGAAGAACAGACAGGGAAGGGTGTGGCCAGTAAACACATTTTCTTAGAGAGTATGAGAAAGAGCAGCTGCATTTAGGAGATGGAAGGTGAAACATGTTGTCTGCACACACACACACACACAAACTCACTGTTTATTAGATAAACTGCAGACAATTCTGTTATGCTGCATCAGTATCCCTCAGTTTATCCATGCCTGTCAGCATTTTTAAAAGAGAAATGTTCTTTATAGCATCACACAAATCAGCCCCTGTTACTTCTACAGAAACGAAGGAACTATAAATGACAAAAAGCAAATTTCAACAAGGAATTTCACAAATTATGCATATGCTACATATAGGAGAATGGGGGACTACATGAGTTCACATTTTTCTGTGAAGGTGCACATAGAGGTATACGGAGAAATGACACGTTCTGAAACCAGTGCTCTTCCTGCCATGCATTTCAAATATTTCAGGCAAGGGACACTGATTTCTGCCTACACTATTGAAACACATACTTTCTGAACCTATACTATAGCTTTACTAATGAAAAACACGTTTTTGAGTGCATACTGATCAAATACTACTGAAAACACAATTTGAGAACCTACACTGAACAAATGCTACAGGAAAAATATGACAGTCTTGTGAAGCTATAGTGAATCTATACTACTGAACAACACACATTTGTAAACCTACACAGAATCTATACTACTGAAAAACACTTTTGTGAACCTATACTACTGAAAAATACAATTTTGGGAAGCTATATTGAACAAATACTACTGGAATATACTGAACATATACTAAACCAAGACTACTGAAAAACACAATTTTGTAAACCGATTTTGAATCTATTTTACTAAACAAAACATTTTCGTGAACCTATACTGAAGCTATACTACTGAACAACAAACTCTCGAGAACCTACTAAACCTTTAGCCATTTGTGAGTCTACACTGAAAGTATACTACTGAACAACACATTTGTGAACCTATACTGAATCAATACTGCTGAAAAACAATTTTTGCTGGCGGCTTTGGGGATAAAAAACATCTGCCTGACTCCATTATTAAAAAAATACCTATCTGCTAATTAATCATTACTAGAGATAATGATGAATTTTCCAATAATGGTAAAGTGTACTAAATAAGCATTAACAGAAAGATAACCTGAAAGAAAATGAAAGATGAAGCTACTGTACGAGGTTTGATAAAGTCTCTGCAATGAATAACAGTCAGAAAGGAGCTCCTACTCCCCTTTCTTTTTTCCAATGAGATTTGGTATCAGAATTGGATTTGCTTTAAGAAGCCGGGTGAAGAGAGCTGGCACTGCAGAGCTTCCACACAACTCCATCACACCGGACAAGTCTTTGCCCTGATATCAATAGATACAGTGCTGAAAGCCTCCTAAAGCCAATTTACTCAGTGACCACAAGCTATTGGACCTTGAACCAACCTAATTCAAGTTTTATCTCACTTCATTTATAAACCTCAAAGCTTATAGCATCCAGTACATCACTATACAATCCATGTGCCTTCTCTGTACTGGAGACTTACAAAATATACGAATTCCAAATACTGCACTGTTATGAACCAATGTAAGAGAATCACACAATAAAGGATGCCGTGGTTTTTATTGCATTAAAGCTGCAGTTTTATATATTTATATATTTATATATTATATATATAAATTCAAAGTCAGTTTAGAAAAACTGTGTTTTGCAATATTGCCATCGAATGGATCTCATTAGTTTCTCTGTTTCAAGCTTGTTTCCTGACTTAAAAATTAGCCCCGTCCTCATCTAGAACAGAGCTCAGCCCCAGCCCCAGCCCCACACCTGGGGTAGTCGGGAGGAAAGCTTGTAATGTTGTAAATGCCTTTGCAATTTACCAGCAGAGGTCTCTAAATATTACAGGACACAATGTATGTCTGCTGACAGAACTGTGCATTTCAACTACATCATTATAGGATTATAAAATATTTAAGGCAATTTTAAAGCATACACATTGCATTATGCTTTCTCAAATTCTCATTCAATAAATTTTGTATAGGTCTTTGACTTGCCTGTCACTGTTTAGTGTGTGAAGTATAGGGCTATGGACATCAAAATTTTGCACTCATATCAAATACACATTAGTTAAAAAAAAATCAACATTTTCTATGTTGAGATATCAGTCAGGGAAAGATAGGAATGTTCTCACACATCTGATGTAAACTAAACCTATATGCAAGAATGGCATGAGTTTTGTGGTAATAACTTACAAAGATGTCTTCTGGATAAAACTGAACAGCAGACAGTATGAAAAGGATGTAAGGTTTTTGTGCTGGAAAAGCACATATATGTAAGGTTTACTGTGACTGTGTTGGTGTTTGAGATTTAGGATGACCGCACTATGAATTATGAATCAGACATTTTCACACAATCCCCAAAATGAACGTTGCTGAAGTCTTTTGCAAAGTCCTGGGCGCTGCATGGGGCACTGCAGCTATGCTCTATAACTCACCAAGGTCCTTAGAGCCGTGACTCTCGCTGGCCAGTTCACCCATCCGGACCAGGGCGTCGAAGTAGCCTTTTGCTGCAAATGTCACACCTGAAAACATGGAAGCATTTGGGACATCAGAAACGGGAATGTTCTAGATCTCTATGACCCTCGGGCATCCCTACACCCGTAATGGCTTCCTTAACCTATTAGGACAGCTGTGGGGAAAACGTAAGGATCTATATTCCACGATGGAGAGGAGCGGCTTGGGATTGGGCTGCAATGCACAAAAAAATGCAGGAATATGAAATGCCAATCTGTGCAGGAGCATTATTTGTCCTGCCATGTAAATGAGCACTAAGTCTCACCTGTAGAAAGCAGCCAGAAGAATGCAGCAGCTTAGCAGACATAATGTCTGTACTCATAAGAAGGAGAATATTTTAGCTAGGGCCAAAAGATTCTGCGGGTTCTGATAGGTTAACAAATGCAAGCGTCTTAGCAGAAGATACACTAGGACCTAATTAGCAATAATAGTTCAGGAAATCATGAAAAAATAAATCCAACTCAGACTTCTCAGAGTCTCTTTGACACTAATGAAAGCTTCTGCAGTGCAGCATAATCTACAGTGCAATATGAAATGATGAGTGGAAGAGGTGGATGCAGTGCTCGCAAGCTGCTACTTCAGCCAGGTATGACTACAGAGACTCATCATCCAACGCTGATGCAAGGCCATGACAAGCGTGTCCTGGTTCAGGGGAGATTAGGGGCTGAATAAGGGGTGGGCTTTGTTGCTCCATTACTGCTAATGGAAAGTCTATGCGGTGAAGAGTGTGCTAGGGAGGGGGCTCTTTAAAAAAAGAAAAAAAAAAAGAGGATTATGAACAGAGCTCAGAGTGGAGAGACATTTGCCAAAAGCAAATGAATTGGCTTAAAAGGGGTTAAACAAAGTGACCACCAGGACCACTTCAGTCCCCCATATCATTTTAACAACACTATGTCCAATGATTTATACCATTTCTACCAGTTCCCTAAGTCAGAATGCCAGATGCAGAAGCACAAAGGGTTAATGGTAGCTGCTCAAATCAAAGCAACCAGCAACTATATGATGCTCAGCTCTAGTGTGCCAAGTAGCTCATCTAAAATCTAAAACAATGATTCCCAGTCTGTCTCAGTCCCAGCCCTGAAAACCCACTGCATATCAATCTGATTAAAAGAAAACTCAGAAAATTAGCAGATGAGATGGATCAGGTGTAAAACCAGCTGCGAAAATACTGAAAAACCTCATTACATTTCCCGTAATCCCTTTTGAACCCATGGAGAAACTGATTTACATGACATTTTTTTAGTCCTTTAAAAATACTCTGAGAGAGTCCATCTGCACTGGTCTATTGGTACAGGATTTCTGTCCTCAGTCTGGGAGATTTGCTATATTTACTATTCCAGTGAAGAGATCCTTCAACCCACAGTGGCACTGGCCCAGGCAGGGCTGGCATGATGGAAAGCAATTCCCACTCTGGGCTTTGGGACTATTTTTAACTCATCAGGCTGCATGGGTGCGCACACACACACACACACACACACACACACATACACACACACACACACAGTTATTTTATTTTCTACAGCTGCCGGGTGAAGTGTAGTGCATTTCCACAAACTAGATTTTAACTAAACTGGGTACATAGTGCTGATTATAAATTAAATGAAAACTTTTAATTTAAATCCATATCGTAACTACTGTGAGTCCATGGGGTCTGCAGTTATTTATAACAATAAATACTTTACATGCTGAACAATCATACTGTTTTCCCATTAGTCAGACTTTTTAATTATTAAAAATTACTATTAAAAGTTTATTATAGACACTTAACGATTGTTATGGCAGATTTATGCCGACATTATGCTTTGATTTATGTGATACACTCCCTGTGGTACATGCTAACAAGGAATGCACCTGACATGACCTGATAAAAAACTGCTTGTCCTTGTACTTCTTGCAGGTTTCAGCCATGCTTGTCCTGGATACTCACGTACGCACTGTTCCCTTTTTTCCTTCCCTTCTATGAGACTGCGCTAACTCTCACATCTCAGCCTGGCCTACTTCTGCCTGCTCCGTGTTCCACTTTGCCTTCCCTGTTTCCCAGCACACAATGTGGTGATGCCTGCTTCGCTATGACTGTGTCTCTTCCATGTGCAAACTGCGTCCATTCATACAAACTCAAACAAAAAGACGGACAAAGTGACGCGATGGTTAATGAAGCCATGCATGGGTGAGAGGGATGCCAGGGGGTGCAGATGGATTTTGACGTGGAACATTTCATGACGATATCAGCACAACAGAGGAAGCCAAAGTCCCCACACACAATAACATGTATTTTAACATACAGTACATTTAGAACATGTAAACAGCATTGCAGTCTTATATCCAAAAAATAAGCTAGAGAAAATCATGTTTTGTTAAGAAGCTCCATGATTATAACCTCACTCATTGAGCCTGAAGCTTATCAAGAATTCAGCAAGCCAAAGAGTGTGTACTGCTTATGCTCACCATTCCCTTTACGGTTTCAGCTTATACACTTGCAACTGACCAAGCAAGTGAGCTGGACAAATACCTGAGAGAGAAAACACGTGATTGGATAATAGAAAATTGGTGTCGATGTACTCACTAGAAAGTGCCTTCTCGTACGTCTTCCCCATGGCTACAAAGTTCCTCAAGCAGGGGTTAAACTGCTCCATGATGGACTGAAAGAGAAACAGAGGCTTTGGTAAGCACACAGGCAGCTGACACTTACACATATAGAACCATCAACAGAGAGGAAAAGCCACCCTCAGTGACAATCATACAGTCACTCAAACAGAGAATATAATGGGATCCCTAGATACACTAACAAATCCAAGCTATCATTCGTTTTGTGGTATTGTGGTGGTTGTTCATTACCGAAACACTGCGAGAGTTCTTTAACTTTAACCAAACACAAATAACTATAGTGATGATGCATCATTATTTTTCCTCTTCCCTTTTCACCTTCAGGCCACCAGTGTGAATAAGAATTTGTGACTTGCTGAGTTAAATTACATGTTAAATAAATTTTAAGTTTTTTAAATTTCAAGTATACTAATTAAAAGTTAGGTATACTTATTTGTTGTTAAATATTAATAATTTAAAGTTTATTTAAATTAGGTCCTAATTCATTAAAGCGATGTTAAAGTTACGAAGATGGTACGAGGAATAGGACAAATTAGCTCTTACACCACAATTGAGAGCAATATGCTCTTCAAGACTAACAAGCATCTACGTCAGTTAACATCTTCCTTGATTCCCAGAACCTAAAACCAAGATGTGTCTCATGCACATGTCTCCAACACAGTTTGTGCCCAAAAATCACTGCAGTCCAAAAATCACTGCAGTCTCGGATTGAGGCCACTGAAGTCCCAGATGATTCACGTACACACTCACATTGAGAGGTGGGCACTCACACACAGACGGGCTGCTGAGGATGGAGTGAGGAGGCACCAGGGTGCGTGGTGAACCACGCTCCTACGCTGACTCACCCGATCCCACGTTCACAGCTGCCCTTTCGAGTCTATTTGTTCCTTCTAAAACCCTTGTGATAGAAAACCCCTCCACATTCCATGTGAGCGTCTTGATCAGAATAATCTCCCTCTTCTTGAACATCTGCTGCCCACAGAATAAAGTGTGACCTTTTCCCTTTACAAGTGGTCTTGTCCTCATTTCACAGGCTTTTCTTTGGCTTGGCAGGATCAGCCACAAAAGGAGGAAAAGTGCTCATCGTGAAAAGAAATTGTAAGGCACTTTGAGTCAGAGGAATTCGGAGCTAAAGCAAAAGAGAAGGAAACAATTCTGATAAAGCAGCAGGGTAACAAAACTTTACGCACTACAACTGTACCACCAACCGTAAGAAAAGGTTAATGAAAGCATGAGTGTGTGAACATCAAACGCTCCACTTGAGATGTTATGTGAGGAGAAGCTGTTTGCGAACTAAACTGGTTCAATGCCGCCTACTGTTCCACTTCTGAGAAAACAAGATTCAGGTTTAAAAAAAACAAGAACAAAACAGGGCGAGAGATAGCCTCCCACAAAAGCGTATGACGTTGTGTAGACTATGCAGCAGTGAATTAAAAAAAAAAATACTATTACATTTATAGTTCATTACCAAAAAATGTTTTATCCTGTTTTTTTTTTTTTTACATGGTTTTACTCAGCTGAAGCTTAGTATTCCAAACAGAGAGAAGGAAATTTAATCTAACTATCCCCATTTCCACAATCACTTTAGAATGATTTGGTTTTTAAATGCATTAGTAAAAATTTTTATTTTGTGAAACATCATTTGACAAAAATGGATTTTTTTTTTTTTTATAACTGATGAAATAAGTTCTCAAAGAGGAGAAACAGCAGAGTCATCTAAACCTCAAACAAACACATACACAGACACACAAAATTCACAGTTTCAGGTTCATGTTTCATGAAGCTCTTCAAGCACAGCATGTACATATACATATGCCGACACTGTACCGACAATACACGTTTAAATTCTGCACCTACAATTACCAAATTATAAGAAATATAATGAGGCAGCAAAACAGGAAAACAGGGCAACAATCCTTCATACAGCCTAAAACATGGATTCACTCACTCACACATACAAATACGAGGAAACTAAAGTAGCCAGAGGTGAGAGGAAACCCATCCCCTGAGGCAGCATCGCTACCCGCCGCGCCACAGCGCTCCCCTCATCACAGCTTCTCATCAGTAATGTAATCTATAGGCCATTCCACAAAAGAAGCTCAGCTGAGGCTTTTTTCCAGCTGTGATAATTAGCCTGACAACACTGGCTGTTGGCAGCCAACTGACGAAGCGCTAACACCCAAAAAAAAAAGGAGGAAGCCAAAAAATAATCTGTGAAGCACACAGAAGCGTGAAGAGCTAGAGTGCAAGAAATCCAGGATTTGGCTTGACAGACGCACAGCTGATGACAAATGGGACTACAGAGAGAACTTGAGTCAAGCAGCATGTCCCGTGTTACATTCTTGCATGACTGACGTGAAGAAAAAAAGATCTAAAATTCATACAAGAAGGAATACAGACACTCTCGAAGTTCAGATCAGGGCTACAACAATTGCCTTTTGTATGTCAGTGTGCAATAAGATTAAATGACAGCCATTCAGGAAAAACTAATCAATAATACAATAAGTGAGATGAAATAAGCTTCTGCTGTAAATCTTTATCAACTACTTCAATATGTTAAATTACAGTTAACTCAGAGGTGCTTTAAAGGTCAATTGTCCAAGCTATTGATCTGAGCTTTTGAGCCCTTGAACAAGGGATGCTTAACCCTCAACTTAATTGGAATCAAATCTAATTTTTTTCTCCCCGATTTGGTCACTTGCCAATTCCAACCCACCACCTAGCTTTCCCCTACCACACAACAGCTACCAAACAGGGAGGGTAAAGGCTAACCCGTGCTTCCTCTGAGACACGTGAAGCCAGTCAACTGCATCTTTTCAAACTTCTGGTCATGCCGAATCACATGCGTAAGCCAAGAGCTATCCGCGCTCTTCCAAATAGATGATTTCACAGACATCCATGATTGGCTAGTGTCGTTGTGATTGACAGGGGAGTGACAGTAATGTCATCCCTCCCACACACACAGCACAAGCACGTGTGCATCCTTGGCTCCTGGCCACAGATGGCCGTGGGATTTGATCTCCTGATGATAGGGAAAATGATTTCTTTCGTGCCACTCAGGAGCCCAGAATCAAGTTGAATTTTACATATTTTCTGAATCTACTTATACATATTTTATCTCATGAATATGTGTGATGTTGACTGACACAACACAGACCTTGTAAGCAAGCAGAGAACGTACTGGAGCTTGTTTTAAAGCAGGTCGTTATCTAATCTCTGCGAGTTTCAGCTGCCAACTTATTTCAAACATCAGACAGTCGGTTTGGTCACTGAGAGGAAGTCAAAATTGGATCAGTATCAGGTATCAGCTGTATACGTAATTGGGGTCATTCGGTGCATCCCTACTTTTTAAAATTTCTCCTTAAACTTTTCCTTTTCATCTTCATGGATGAAAAGCTTGGACTAGATAGGAACAACCACACACACAGACTGGCCAAGGTTAGAGTAACCTGACGGGGGGGGCACGGTGGATTAGTGGTTAGCACTGTTGCCTCGCACCTCCAGGGTTGGGAGTTTGAATCTTGTCTCCGTCCTGTGTGCATGGAGTTTACATGTTCTCCCCGTGCTTCGGGGATTCCTCCGGGTACTCTGGTTTCCTCCTCTAGTCCAAAGACATGCGCTGTAGGGTGATTGACATTTCCAAATTGTGGAAAGGGGGTGAGTGTATATGTGATTGTGCCCTGCGATGGACTGGCACCCCGTCCAGAGTGTCCCCTGCCTTGTGCCCCCAGTCTGGGATAGGCTCCAGGCTCCCCTGTGACCCCGTGTAGGGTACAGAGAATGGATGGATGGATGGATGGATTAGTCCTGGCATGTGGCCTAAATGAGACTAAGTCATGTGGTTTATATACTTTTTTTCCCTTACAGTGTAATACTTTAGGTATTATATTGGTACATTTTTTTCCCGTAAGGCACAAAAGATATAAAGGGACACAACAATAATGGTAGTGAAGGTCAAACTATGTTTGTAAAATTAGGTTTAAATGTATACTTTATCCTCTAGTTCCTTTAACTGATGGAACAAAGCTGATGGTATGAAACCAGTGACAATCATTTGCATCCTAGGTGTACCTAGGCACTTGTAGTGGTAACATTTTGTTCAGTATACTTTCACATGATAATGAGTGATAGACTAAGCACCAGCTGTAGCACTTTATTCACAATGATGCACAACAGGGGAAAAAAAACCTAATGATCCGTTTCTTATATCATCCCATCACAGTTCACTGATCACTGAATCCATTAGCGTCCACAGCGACGACAAATCTCATGGCTAAAGCATCGTCAGTCCATCAGGCCCCGGGAGACTTAGTGATGTGAACACACATCACATACGCATGCTTCCATTTACATTTCAGATGAGTTCTTATCTGCTGTGAGAGTGTGTGCCGCCTCCGCACAACTGCGCCAGCATGAATCCCACCTCACTGAGGTGAAGAAGGAGGCTTCCGTGCCCATATTTGGTCGTGTCGGAATTCCCCCGCAGTCCTTTCTTTCTCTGCTGCGGTTTCTCTGCATTCTCGGCACGTTCAGGCTATACCATCTCGGCCCAGCCAGAGGGGGTGTTCAGATAGACCATTAGGAGTGACTGTTCATTATCAGAATGCGAGGCAGCAGAGGAACCCCATCCAGAAGAGCACGGCAATCCATTCAGAGAAAAGCAACAGTGGCTTGTGTGAATCTGTTTGACGAGTGAGAAGGCATGCGCACACACACACACACACACACACACACACACACACACACACACACACACACACACACACACAGTCTAATTTGCATGATAACAATGAAGCAGTAAAGCTTTTGTCAAGTGCTCATGTGTGTGTGCACGTGATATGGGACAGATTGAGAAGAGTGTGCTGTTATCCTGCTGCAAGATCAGAGATGAAATGCCTTCGCGTAGCCTCCTGCAGACTGCAGATCTGTCAAACACACCAAATCCATCCTCATACTCTCTCCATCAGTAAAAATCCTATTACAACCACGGACTATTCTCATGCTCTCATTTTCACAAATCTGGAAAAGGATGCACACGGAGGATAGATATTTCCCCTCCATCCCTCTAATTCCTTTAGTTCAACCCTCCGTCTGAGACCAGCCACAATAACTTTCTCTCATCCTCTGCCAGTCTCATTTCTCACATCCCTTCTCTCTGACCTTGATTGCCCTGGCAGCTTGTCCTGCCAATCTGCAATTTTAAACAGCACAGCAGTAGAGAGATTAATCTCATCACTATTCCCTCTTTGCACCAAATTAGTTCCAACATGGCTGCCAAAGGAGCATATTAGTTCACAGACTGGAAACATTTGAGCCAAAATGTCACCACAAAGACAAATGAGAGGCTTTGGCCTAAGACAAAGTCTGTACAGTTCTGAATAGGATCCTAAGGACAGATTTATATTAGTCTGGGGCAAAACAAGCTACTGAACAGAGCGACTGCTGTGATTTTAGTGGTAGATAGCTGGGTTGACACTAGAACAAATACAGATCCTCTTTTTAATGTTTCCTTCAAAGCCACACCTCCAAAACATAGGACAGGACACCTGAACGCTAGTGCAGGAAACAGTTTGTGACAAAAAAAAAAGTCACATCATTTTTTTTTTTCCCCTTATAGAGCCTGGGTCACTACTTTTTTTTTATTATTAAAGATGCAAGAATGTGAGAAGAACAACATAAGAACAACTGATTCACTTGTCATAAATACAACGTGTACTATGACAGTGACGTACAAACACACAAATTTTCAAGTCTTCACCAATGTTGCTGGTCTCATTAAAAACCAACATAATATAAAATGCCACTTTTGTGTTGAGCTAGAATGCATGTTTTACAAGTTTTACATGCTTTCTAATAATCCATGAATACTCTGACTGGTCAGTTGAAAAAACTTTCATATTCACACCTAAATTCGAATTTTAATCTAGCTGAGATCAATCTAAATGAAACTGCCATCTGATCGAACAATGTGTATAATTTGTTAAAGATGTAAAAATTATTGTGAGGTTGGACAGACAGAGGGATGGAACTCCAACTTGATGTCTGTTAAGTTAGGACATTTGGTGGACGCTCTGCTGAGATTAACATCAGTTAAAACCATTGTTCTCAACATAGGGTCCAGGGATCCTCAGGGTTCCACAAAACACAGCCAGGTCACCACAATTTGTTTTGTTCTTCTCTGCATGATTGACACCATCCACACATTTTTTTTCTTACAATTTTCTCTTACAATTACCCACCAAAACCACAACCCACCATTATCAAATTATTGTTATTATACGTCAGTCTAATAACAATTTTAATAGAAATGTATTCTGTGAGTGGAACATTCAGGAATAAAAAGCTCTATGGTGCCAAAAAAACAAAGGAAAAATATTATTGTAAACATTTAAATAATGTACCTGATGTTTGAAAAGTTGGATTATGTTCATAAAATAAATCTCTACTTAGATGGTCTGTTGAATTATTATTTTTTATAGTTAAAGTTTTATAGTTAAACTGACACTAACGTTAGCTACTTGTTACACTCAATCGTAGACAGTAAACACTTCTTGTGCATAAATGTGATTCAGACTGCATACACCATGAATGGAAGAGGATATATTCAGCAAGTTTATCTATAAACAGTTCATTCAAACAAAATCTGTAATCAGATGTATGTATACAGACTGATAAAAATCTTTACATGTATTAAGGCTCTGTATGAACTCAAATGTAAAGGTTGATCAGTGTGAGTGATTTCAAACATGCGAAAGATGAGGAAAATGTGGTGTGTCTGGTTATAGAGTGACATCTCTAGGCGTGGTGCTATTTAGACAACAGAGCATGCTGTAGACACTAGGGGAGTTTCATAGCTTTTGATCAATTATCTAACCACTATATAAACTCTTGTACTTACAATGCGCTCACTGACTGATCGTGTTTGAGTGGAAAGTTTGGCATGAGTGAACAACTAGAGTATGTGCTCTAACCCACATATTAATCGATACTGCGACAGAATGGACTTATAGTCTACTATGATGACTAAGCCTGCAAGAGCCTGAGCAAACAAACAACACACATCACCAATGCCAAAATCACAACGCTACCATCTGTTAGTAGCAGGGTTTGCAGTAAAGTAGGTTAGCATGGTGCCTGATTTAGCTCTTTTCTCCAAGGAAGGTTTGAAAATCCACTCTGTGACCCTGTACCCGTTCTCCTTATCAAACAAATGGACGAACATACAAATACAGATACATAAAATGCCTCATGATACTTATTTAAGCATGATATTATCTGTCATGATTCTATTCCCAGATAGCAAATGAGTGACGTCCAACACATACCACGTTCATTTGGCCCGCATACGTCTGTGGTGTACAACAGTGATGATCTGATCCAGCTTATGCCAAAACACAACCACAACTCAATCTTGATGAGATCATATCTAAAGTATAATATGGGCCAGAAATTACTGGTGGGCCACATGTGGGTTTCTAAATCTGTGAAAATTTTAATGTCAGTGATTACAGTTGGGTCACTTTTGGCCCACACTATCCTCCTCATCGTCAGACCAGCCCCTTATTTGTCTAAACTCAATGATTTTTCCCAGAAATTATCTGCAATTAGGACTGTAAGACCCGTCACTGTCTCTTTTTTCACATACAGAGATGAAATAAGGGTGTAAATAAAATATGTAATGTTCAGTTTATCCTGTAAACTCAGAATGATCAAGCCTATATATATATATAACAGAGAGAAACACAGAAATCCTTCATCAGCTTTGACACTTGTGTTAAAACATTCCTGAAACCAGCTCTACCGATACCAATCATCCTGTCCCTTGCTCGTAGGTAACAGGAAGAGAGTACAAATCTGAACGCATGTCACATGCAGATGATGTTTACTTTGGAACTGGTACATGTACAAACCTCCTGAGTTTAATCTACACCAGTGGCATGTTTACTGTAGAATTTCTGAGCAAGCTGATGTGTGTGAATTGCCAGGTTCACATATACCTTATCCCTTTTGCCATCGCTTACTTTAGATGCACTTCTTCATGCTCAGTGTCCGTGAATGTGATGCTTAGCGTTTGTGCTACGCTTCATCAATCATGTCAAGAACAGTGCCTCTGCTAATACAGCAGGAAAGAAGTGTAGAGTAGGACACGAAAGCACTGGATTAGGTCCATCGATGTGGCAAACAAGTGATAAAATCTTTCTTAAAGAGAAAAGATTTGCAAGGATTGACAGCACAAAAGAAAGGGGATGAGATTTTTATTTAGTTATCTCCAGTACAACACCATTACATTTGATACAAATGAGACCATATTTGATTATACACCCCCACTCCCGTCCACGAGAGATTGAGATACTGCCCACATACTGTGGGACATCAGCTAAGATGGATCCATGCACACATGCAAATACACGGACCACAAAGCACCACCAACTCATGCTGGCAGATGCAGGCTGAGTCACTCGTGAGCACAGACAGGAGGCTTAACACTCAGGGGGAACTGTGAGATTACTAAGCAGCTGCCAGGCCAAACCTCTCACTCTCACATACACACACTTTACACAAATCTCTATATAATTCTCCAATCCAGGACCAGAAAACGTGCCACACTAGACATGATGACCACATGATATTGTTTAGTCTGTATTTTGTTCAGCAACAGATTGCATACAAATGGTGCTGTAATATATAAACACAAAATACACCAAATTCTCTCATTAGTCTGCAGTGTGAGACAGCGAGAGCTGAGAACCCAGTGCACTTTGCGCCAGCTCATCCCGACTGGCAGCCTGAAGTGAGCAAATGAAGCATTCTGCCTCTGTCCTCAGGTCATGTGGCATCAATTATCTTGTTGCTGCATCCTCATTGTCTCCAACTGGCACTGCCAGAGTCTGTCTCTTCCAAATCCGGCACCCAACCAAGGGTCAAAGCGGCAACCCTTCACTTCCAAACAGATCTACACTGTGTCCTTGCTACAGAGCTGAGAGTGACAGGCAATAAACAGAAATAAACCAATCCCCCAAACCACCTCCAGTCCACACGACACACACAATCATTCCTTCAGTACGGACTCATTAGCTCAGCTGGCACTGCTTCTTTCCAATAATCTCTAGAGTTCACAGCAGGCTGCCGAAATAACGATACCGAGGTACATCCTGCACAGATCGATCATTCCCCCACTGCCACTGATCAGACGTTACAGTAGCGCGCTGTAGGTGTCAGTCAGCACCGTCTACAGGGAGCATCGTGTTTAAGCATATTTCTAAAGGTCTGTGATGATTTCCTGTTTGTGAAAGGCACTTAATTAAATTTGACAGGGAAAAATAGCTTCAGATGCACTGGGATCCCTCCTGGTTAGTTATGGTTGCTTCACACTGATTGATTACACCAGCCTTTCTTGGCAGTAGTAGCAGGAATAGACATCTCAGTTTCTCAGTTCAAACTATATCTTTCCAATTTGCAGAAAAATGTATCATTGTGTACACAGAGAGAGAGAAAAAAAAACAACTTTTAAAAGCTTTCTATCACAGCTTGCAGCAGTGTATTCCCAGCTCTGTGTTCCACAAGCACTTCTAGCTACAAAACCTAAACTCATGACTGTTTTTTTTAACTAAACTTTAAAAACCACACTTGACGTGAATGTGCCAATGCGACTTATCAATCCAAGTATCTTAAAGATGCAGTATGTAATGTTTAGAGCCCCCTGCTGCTTGTGAGGCAAATCGCAAGTGCAAGAAAAAAAAACAAACAAACATTGACAAGCCTTCCCTTTCCTACCACCCTCGCCCCACATCCCCTGTTAAAACTACTGTATGTATTCCGCATGAGCTACGTGTAAAGGAAGAGAAGCAGTGCTGACCAGCCCTGTCTCATATGTGGGCGGAGATGATGTCAACACCGACCAAATGCAAACAGAAGCCTGAAGAAGAAGAAGCTAGCAAAATCTACTGCATTGCAGTGATGCGAATCATAGTTTTGTACATGTATCTTTAAAATGATAGAATTCTAACAGACCTAGAAACAACGTTAAAAATGACAAACCTCACCTTTAACCTATTCTGGGCTATTTGAATAACTGTGACTAAGTACAATTCAGCATATTATCTAAGTGCATCCAACTGCACATCTTGAGCAGAAGAGCACAGAAACAAAGCAGTTATTTGTTACAGAACTGAGTCCAGAGCAAACTCATCAACACTCCGTTCCCTGCTGACCACCACGACCGTGACCCTTATCGGATCGGCACACTTCCCTCCCCCTCAGACGAAATAAGCCTCATGTACAGGGTTTAATAGCTCTGATACTTAAGTCCCTACCCAGATGTCCACAGGATTGTACTAACATGCCTCATTAGGTCAGCCACAGGATTTTGGAGGCACTGGGCAAGTGGGTTTCTATAAAACAGCCACAAAACAGCAGAGAAGAGTTTTGTAAGAAAGTCCAAAAAAAAAATCTGAAGAAGAGCGTCCGTCCTGCTCAGAGTCTGCTAGTCGGTAATGTGGTTGGATTCAGACACGCACTGTCTATCTGATTTACACAGTCTCGTCTCCGTGCTTTCTAAAGAAAGCTCCAACAAAACAGACAAGTGTGTGTGTGTGTGTGTGTGTGTGTGTAGCCTATGCACAGTAGCATTACACACCCTAGATAAAATACTATATTGCACTTATATCACTACACTGAAACAACCAGGATCTACAATGTTGCTTGGATCACTAGGGAAACACCTGCCTGGAGTATCTGAGATTAGTCAGAGAGGATTCACTCACTCAGGTGTACTGTTACCAACCCGGCAGGTGTGTGTGTGTGGGTGTGTTCAGTCTGTGGCAGTAGGCTATGTTATATCAAGAACTGACCAAGTCTCAGGGAACAATTAAAAAAAAGACCTTGCAAGTGCACACTGGCATTTCATTTTGCAGTTACAGAGGTAGCATGACATGAAAGGAGAAGATTTCACTGCAATAAAAACTTACACCAAAAGTCACAGGTTCTGTTTTCACAAAACACACCCAACTATAACAAAGCTCTCCATATGGGGGGCATACACACACCCACACACACTCACACACACACACACACACATACAAACACAAACACATACACACTCATACTCACACCCACTCATACTCACACTCATACTCATACTCACACTCACACTCACACTCCCACACTCACTCATACTCATACTTTCTCACACTCACACACACTCACACACACAAGCACACACAAGCACACACACACTCTCTCTCTCACACAAACACACACACTTACTCATACCCACACACTCTCACACTCATACTCTCACATATTCACACTCAAACACACTCACACTTACTCATACACTCTCACACACTCACACACACACTCACCTTGTAGACATTCTCCGTTATGCGGTGCACCTCGTCGGCTCGGGACATCTTGGAGGTTCCAGTCACAACCATGGACAGGAATTTATTTCCCACTGCGAGACAAACGACGGCGTGACAGAGAAAACTTCAGCTGTGAGAGAGCAGAGCAGAGCAGAGGAGTGCTGCAGTCTGACACAGAGACACTGAGCCAGGGAGAGTACCGGCCGCTCTTTTTTATACGGAATTCTCTCTCTCTCTCTCTCTCTCTCTCCCGCCCTCTCTCAGTGTGTGCCCACGCGCGGAGGAGAGCCGGCGCGAGACAGCTGATGTCGTCACTGAGGGATGCTCTCCCTTCGTCCGAAGCTCCGCCCAAAGCTCCGCCCACCACCGGGAAGCAAACCATTCATGCGGAATTGCTCTAAGACACTGGCGGATATGTTTATTTATTTATTTTAGGAAGAAGAGAACACACAGATAGATAGATAGATAGATAGATAGATGGGGGCACGGTGGCTTAGTGGTTGGCACATTTGCCTTGCACCTCAGGGGTTGGGGTTGGGGTTTCCTATCTGTGTAATCTGGTTTCCTCCCCAGTCCAAAAGACATGTGTTGTAGGCTGATTGGCGTTTCTACATTGTCCCTAGTGTGTGTGTGTGTGTGTGATTGTGCCCTGTGATGCGCTGGCCCCCCATCCAGGGGGTCCCCTGCCTCATGCCCCAAGCTCCCTGGGATAGGCTCCTTGCTACCCCATGACCCTGTGTATATCATCAGTACAGAAACTGGATAGAGAGATAGGATAATTCTTCTTCTTTTCTTTTTTTTTTAAACAAATAATCAAATATGAACTCATTCTTTATCACCTGAGCTTAGCTTACCTTAGATGAGATCTAAGATTCATGCGGAAGCTTAGCTTACCTTAGATGAGATCTGGTATATAAAACACACTGTAAGTGTACCTAATATGCACTGGCCATTTTATCAGCTAGACCTAGCACTTTGTAAATTTATTCATTCATCTTCAGTCATCTTGCTTTATCCTGGTCAGGATTTAATGGATGCTGAGAGTAACAGTGGGCCTAAGGGAATACACACCTCCAGTCCATCACACAGCACCAGGGACATACATCCACACCTAGAGATGATTTAAAGTAGCCTATTCACCTACTGGCATCTTTTTTTAGGAGGTGGGAGAAAACCGGGGAACCCAGAGGGATCCCACATGGATTCAGGATCGAACTAGGGATCTTGTAGCACTCTATCCCCTATGACACTAGTAGATGCTGACTCGGTTCAGGAAAAACTGGACATAAGGCACCTACCAGTTGGTAGGAATACTGTAGTTTCCCACAGTTTGATAGCTCCCCTCCATTAATGGAAATGGACCACCACAGGACCCGCTGAACACTGCTACACCTGATACATTCGGACCAGCGCCACACACTACCATGGCAGTGGCAGTGCTGAGAACGGTCCATCACCCAAATCATATCTGGTCAATGGATGTCCTGTATGGTGGTCACTTTCCATTCCTGAGTGTGCAACCTGTTCGTAGAGCCAGGTCGATGATTCTCCTTACCACATCACTTTTATGACAAGAAGTGCAAGCCATGTTTTTATCCATGACAGAGGATCTGTAGGATGAACACATTTCTCAGCGTTGCCATGAAGTCAGTAAACTAATAAAATTCACATTGATATCTCGTGTCAAGTGAATGATTTTTTTTAAAGTACCATTATTTGGACTTATTTTGGGATGATGACACAGCTAGGCTATTGTACTACAGTATATCCTGTACAGAATCCATCCCACCCTTTTGTGTACCATTTTAGACATGTGGGCTGCATTCAAAACCACATTCTACAGTATTATATAAAAATATACACCAAGAATAGATTTCAGTGCTGTAGACTATTGTTTTAAGAGTGTAGCATGGTTAGTGAAGTACTGTGCGGTTTTGAATGCGGGGATGATGACTGAATAGCACAATAAAGCCTAACCCTAAACCTGAGCTGTGTGCGATAGATGTGTGTGTGTGTGTGTGTGTGTGTGCGCGTGTGCGTGTGAGTGTGCGGGGGCGAGGAGCGGTGCTGAACACGCAGCATTCACAGCATTGCGGATTCCTGGCGGAGGTGGTGGAGCGTGTGTGTGTGTGTGTGTGTGTGCGCGTGTGTGTTTGTGTGTGAGTGATGTAGGCGAGGGATCCCTCTGTACTTCTTCACATCATGACGGATGAAACCCACGCAGAACACGTTAGCGGGGTTTAATTGTGGGTTGCACGCACAGGCGTTCCTCCTCTCTCCTTCTCTCTCTCTCTCACACACACACAGACATGCACACGCACACATTGGCCTTTAAGAATGTTCCAGTCTTTCCAAATTTAAAAGGAGGGCGCACATTTTAAAGGTCAAGGAAACTCGGCTACTGTAATGGACCATCCTGCTTTTGTTACTATCCAGCTACAGCTTTAGTTCTTGTGAAGACCTTCCTTCCATTGGCAATTATTAATTCACCTAATTAATGATGCCTACAACCCCAACCTATCCCTAACCTTAACCTCAGTAACCTAAAGGAAGCCTTTTGGCTCTTTCACATTCTTAAATAAAAGCTGTAGTTTTTGTAAATTAAAAAAAAAAAAAACATGCTGTGGGGGACCAGCCAAATGTGCCCACAGGGTTAGAACTGTCAGACAGTCCTATCCTTGTTGGGACATTAGGGAAACTTATTAAAGGTCAAGCTACCATCCTGCTTTTGTTACTATTCAGCTACATACACAATGAATTGACTCTGCATCATTGTGGATGTCTTATCTGGTGTCTGTTAACACAAAGGCGCAGTGTAAATAACGGAGCTGCAAAATGATGAGGGATCAGTAGCCAGGATTAAAGGTTGTTCAGCATCATTACACAGCAGTGAAATCGGATTAAGTCCGAGGCAGTGTTGAATCTGAACTGCTGTGGATGACATTAATACCTTGTGATGAGACAGAAACTGTGCCACATAAACAGACAATAGTGCAGGACCAAGAGGAGGCATATACCCTGTTAACAATTATATTTTAAACAAATAGAGAAAAAGAATGGATCAAAGGTACTACAGACCCATAAGAGGTTTGATCAATACCATTAAATGCTTATGGAGCGCTTCCTCTTCACCATCATACGAGTTTCCCATGATTCCATGGGAGTGATTTATTACCCGCAGGTAGAAAACTTTGGTACCTGAATGAACATAGAGTACATTCTCAAACTTTCATTCTCTATCTGAATGTCATTTCTCACACTGGTAGCTCCATCAAGTATACCTGTATATCCTAAAGTTATAATCATAGTTAAGGTTCAAATCATTGCTTCTCTAAAGCACACAAACTTGTTCATTCCTCTGAACTTCATTTGTCTGTAGTGAACAGTGAAACAGTCAGCTAAACCATGGAGGAACCACTCAGGCCACCCTCTGACAAAGTTCTCCTTCTGGCCCCATCCCAAACACAACTAACCTGCCTCCATATCAACCACCGACTGAGCAGGCTTACTCACAACCAGAATTATTCACTAACACGGCACTCTAGAAACTTGTACTTTAAAAGAAAAGAAATACTAACACCCTCAAATATCTACTCATGATGGAAAAAAATCTCCGAAGTATAAAAGGCTGCTCTGCCCTCTAGTGGTCCATAACATCAGTCTTCAATGAAGCCCACAGCAAAATACAAAAATGATTAAAAATAATTTTATTGTTGCAAAATAACAAAATGAAATTGTATAATCAATCAGACCTTTAAGACTATGAAGAAGTGCGGGACAGCTCTGAGAGCAGCTGAGTGTAGTCCAACATGATAGAGATAACTCACAATAGAGAAAAAAAAGTCTATTTATTGGCTTGTGTATGCTGGGGAAGGACTAACTTTGGGTTTAAGATATGATTACTGTTTCTTAAAAAATAAACTCTGAGCCAGGAAAAAAAGGCTCATGTAAATCAGTGAGATAAAAATGAAAGTATGACAGCATTCATTGGCAATGTTAAAATGGGGAGCTTACTCTGAACAGGAATACAACCTTCAAATCCAACAGACGCAATCCTCCTAAAGCAGAAGGGAGTGCTGTAAGCACCTGTGTAGAGAGGTAATAAAGTGGAGGAGCTTTTACACAGTAATTAGCCTACAATTGTGACAAGATACTGATATAAGCCTCAGGTGCAGTTTATTACAAGTCCGGATGATAATTCTTCTGATGAAATTGTTCCCAATTTATCCAGAGGGAACAAACTGCCTTATACCTGCCCAGAAGGTTTACGTATAGGGTTAAATCAAAAAAAGACCTTGAAGGTAAGATTAAAAATATCGCCTGTCTGAAAAGGTTAATGATGACATATTTAGTTAACAAAGTAATGCTAGGAAAAAACAAACAACTTTTTCATTAGACCAGGCATTGAGAAATACACAAGAGAGAATCAAGCGTTTTCCATTGGACAGTGCGGTACGGCAAGAAATCAGCGATCCTGTTTTGTGTTATTTACTTTCATCAATTGACCTGTACCACAATTAAACACTCAGTTACTAAGCAAAACCAGAAATAGTGCTCACCATTGATTGGTCAGACATAATAGTTATAGAATTGTCACTTGAGACAGATTCCTATTTGAAAAAGAAAAAAAATATATTAAATAATATCACGACCATACAGCAGAGCGTAATAGGGTCTCTCAAA
Organism: Pangasianodon hypophthalmus; assembly: GCF_027358585.1. Lineage (NCBI taxonomy): Eukaryota > Metazoa > Chordata > Actinopteri > Siluriformes > Pangasiidae > Pangasianodon > Pangasianodon hypophthalmus. The sequence continues at coordinate 18,331,751 of NC_069721.1, forward strand.
ATTTCCACCAAGAGCAGAGTTGTCTGTCAATTCATATAAAACAACAAGTAAAAGGTCAGACCTGGAAACTCGGCTATCGCTGTATGGGAAACAAACAGTTCTAGGTTGGGTTTAGTAAGTACAGTACTGTCCAGTGGAAAAGCCCCATGTGATGGACCGTAGATCTAAAAGAAGATCTATGATGGGCCGTAAACGAAGCTCCCACGTTTAAGGGAATTTTCTTGAATGCATCTAGAAAGTTCCTTTTCTAGAGAGGAGTGAGTTGTCATCTACACCCAGGAGTTACAGGAACAATATAAAAGTGCATTGGCGAAGCTCTACAAAGCCAACAGCTCTCTCTCCGGCTTCTTCTTCACCCTTTCCTTCTCCCGCTCTGAAACAATTCCAAAGGGTTAATATTATAATATAATTTACAGTTTAGCATAATATTAAAAATACATGTAAGGTATGATAACGTTGTGTTCCCTGAAGGTCACTTCAGATAGAAACACTAGCCTGAAAACTTTAAAATAAATACACTTAAGATCTAAAGAAAGCTTTTTAAGCACTAAAAGCATTCCCCAAATGTACAGAAACTTGTGTGTAGTCCAGAGCACTTCACTGTCACTGGGAAATAATAGACTGTTTTACTCTTCCGTGGCTTCTTGTCAGTTTTTTTTAAATGCTGTGCTCTACATCCAGCAATTTGATAGCACATACTGTCTCTTCTCTCTCTCTTCAGTGGTGCATAAAATGGCAGGATATGAAGTATTAATCTCCTCTACCATCTCCTGGCTAACCATTTTCTTGTCCTGATCAGTCAGGTTGAACCAAAATTTACCCTTTATGCTGTCATTTCTTTCTTCTAACCCAGCTATAGGGTTTGTATATAGGTCCAGGGGTGCTTTTGAGTTATGAGATGTCAGCAGTTAAACAGGCTGAATCCTGAACATACACCTTAGGGTGAATATGGAGCAGTTGGAAGATGAGAATTCTGTTGGAATTCTGCAATTCTGTCAGTACATACTACAGAAATTAACTGTTTTACATTAATGCAATTATCATAAGTCATGCTTCAGATTTGCTGGTACGATTAACTCCTACTCCTTGCTAAGTGTTACTCTGAGAACTTTAATAACACATTTTTACTCTCAGCTTTTAAATAAGATTTTTTTTTTTCGGTCTTGAGTGGACATCTAAGACTATTTTTAACAGTAAGTCTTTTAAGCTTTAGACATACCAGTCCAGGGCTGATAAAATACATGTGTGGGTATTAAAGCTCTGATTAACTGTGATATGATGTAAATGCCCTCTCCAGACAGCACATCATCCAATAATTGGTTTCCTTTAGATGTTCCCCAACTACAAAGCCACTGTGACACTGGGGTATAGTCTGCTAATTAAGAAGGCTGTTCAAATTAATACTCCAGTTATAAGTCAGTTAAACACTACCCTCTAAATAATTTATTATGTCCATAACCCTAAAAGGATAATTCCTTTACATTCCTCTGAACAGTTTAATGAAAAGGCTGTAAAAAGAAATGCCAGTTTAGCAGATATTGTATGTTTTAATTTCTGAATACAGCCCTTGTTTATGAAAAGCTGTTGTATGCATCCCAAATGCTGGCAATACCAGTGAAAATGACACAAACAAAAATGTATAACTGTTGCTATTGTGACGCTTTCTGTAATTTTAATGGAAGATGCCACGTCACGGCTTTGAGTTAAAGCTGATCGTATAAGTTTTCTGCTATGGAATAGTTATGAGGGCAGAGGACTGTGCTTAGTAGTTCTTCAGTAACATGACAAGCTGCTGTACAGCTGTTATGACATTATTGATAACAGGAACTTGTTTCACGGATATGTCGCAATATTAAATGCAACTAGAAACAAATAAAAATTAGAACTCATCACATGATATTGATAATTTTCCTTACATGAGGCGTGTGTGTGTTACAGAGTGAGAATACACACCTGGCTCTTGATCTGGAATCTCTGGTAGTTGCTCATCAGGCACCTCAGGAAGCTCAATATCTCCCTGAACCCACATGCACGTTCGTGCGCGCACACACACACACACACACACACACACACACACACACACACACACATAAACAGAGCGAGATAATCAGACAATGCAGAAGACACTAAGAAAGCAATTCAATTACTTTAATAGACACACAAGCACATACCTGAGTGATAGCCTCAAGCTCTGCTAATACCGCATCCTCGTCCTCTTGTGTCAGAGAGCCCGCCAGAATGTCATCAATTTGCTGCACACGGGAACAAATCCAGCAGTTACACACAAACATAATCAGTTACGCAGTTGTTCTTTAGTGGTGAAAAACTAATAAGTGACTTTCATGCTTACTGAAACTCAGATGTACTGTATAAACCCAAAAACAAAAAAAAAAAACAGCAGAGATAACTGACCAGCTTGAGTCCAAAGCAACACTGGGTGAACAGGTCACAAGGATGGTCAGACATCTCATCTCATTCACGATCTGAGCAGTAACATGACTGCGGAATTGAGACACTCACCCTCTGGTACTCAATAGATTCCTGGGTCTCATCCATGATCCTCTCCACCTCTTCTATGGACATCACCTGCATTAACAAGACGAAGAGGATTAAAACAGGGAACACAACTCATCACTGGTCAACTGAAGAGCATTCTTAAAGTCCAGGTTATATGATACTTCTGTACCAGTCAGCCAACAAATAATCCCACAAAGAAAAAATGGGCTACATTACAGATAAATACAATTAAAGTAATATGTGTAGGTTAAGTCTCAAAGCAATAAAAGAAGACTGAACCTCACTGGCACATTAAAATAAGAACACACGAGCCAATACATACCTCATGCATTTTCTTTAAGCAGTCATTGCCAACCTTCAGTCCTTCAATCACCTTCGCCTCTATCTGTGCAAACTCAATGTCTTGAACCTGGGGGAAGAAGCAGAATGGTTCCTATGATTTTCTGTATAATGATATACAAAAGGTTATGATTACTCAGATCAATAATACACAATTAATGGCAGGATGGACATGGTGGTCTGTAAAATAAAGGCTTCGCCTTTTAACAGGCATGCATAACATGCCTTTATAATTTTATGATCTATATTTTGGCTGTTCCCAAACTAGCCACTACAGCTGATACAACAGAAGCTTGTATAGCACTTTTAACAATGGACATTGTCACAAAGCAGCTTTACAGAAATAAATAGATTCACGGGGGAAAAAAAAAAAAAATAAAAGATATATTGTAAATATGTGAATTTATCCCTGTGAATTTAACCCTAATGAGCAAGCCAGAGGCAATGGGGGCAAGGAAAAACTCCCTGAGATGATATGAGGAAGAAACTTTGAGAGGAACCAGGCTCAAAAGGGAACCCATCCTCATCTGGGCGGAAAAGATGCCCAGTGCAATTATAAATAAATCCCTTCTATTATTATGTACTATATGGACAAATAGTGCAATTGTGCAACCAATAAATTCATCACAGTTTTTGCAAGAAGTCCGGTTGGTTAAAATCTATCCACCGTCCACTGATGGAGTCCTGAGTACGAAGGTGCTCGTGGCAACCGCAGCCCCAAAGCCACTACAGCAATCCCAGTCCCAAGCCATTACAGTACAGCTCCCCATATGCCCATTTGTAATGAGGCAACGTTTTAGGGGTGTGCTTGAGTAATCGAACGTAGTGTTGCCAATTCCCTGTGTGAGTGTTTGAATACTGAAATTGCAATTTGGACAATCATTATGCTGAATCACAAGAGGTTGTGGAAAACATGATATCACTAAACTTACTTAGAGCAGTGCAACTGAATCACGTAAGCATCCTGCACAATCTCTTGATCCATCAGCAGAACAACATACACCACATCAGCTTACAAATGGAATTCAAGTCATGGAAATATGTAAGAAAATATACAGACAGTCAGCTTTAGAGAACTCGGGAGCTGTTTTTTTCTCTCATTTTCTCCCCAATTTGTTCGCCTGCCAATTCCCACCCACCAGTAAGCTCTTCACTAACATACCACACCTACCAATGAGAAAGGTTGAAGGCTAACAAGTGCTTCCTCCGAGACACATGAAGCCAGCCAGCTGCATCATTTAGAACTGCTACTCATGCTGCGTCACAGGGAAGCACACAGAGTAACACACACAGCCAAAAACTGGCTAGTGTTAATTATATGCCATCCCTCCCACCCAGAGAACATGGCCAATTTTGCGCTCTAGGCTCCCGGCCACAGATGGCTGAACTTGCGATCTCCTGATAATAGAGTGAACGCTTTTCTGTTGAGCCACTCGAGAGTTGTGTTTAGAAAATGAAATCCTCTTTTAAAAACTTAAGAGGAAACACTAGAGGCTACAACACCTCTAAAACAACAAAGCTGTGCTGACACTCAACAAATGCACTGGCTATAAATTCTGTTCATTATTTCTATGTAATACTTTTGCCAAACACAAAATAGGTGCTACTGATCAAGAGGAAAGTTTAGTTGTAGTGGAAGAATGTTTTTACTCATGTTCATATCAGCCAGATTCCTTTTATCCACCTCCGTACAGTTATTACGTTTATTTACCATGCGCTCCAGGTTGCTTATCTGGTTCTCAGTCTTGTCCAGAAGTTGTTCCTGGAAGCGTTTCTTCTTCAGCAACAGGAGAGCTTTTCTGGAGAAACACAAAATATTTTCTTTCTTTAACATGGGAGACCTTCGTGCCTGAGTACATCTACAATGCAGGTAGAGCCACGGTACAACTAGAACTGCAGGCACCAATGACACACCACTGGCGGCCATCATTGAAAAGTCATATTTAGTTCTAGATTAAATACATGTGTCATACGGTGAAAATTGTTTGGCTAGACTTCTGTATTTCAGCACAATGAAGACTGATGCGAAACAGGACAAACAGGAATGTGGACAGGAGAGAAAAGCACGCTCATAATTCAATGCAATAAGTATTACTGGCATGACCATTACAGCAGTTAAATCCATCAGTCATCTCTCTCCTATCACACGACAGCTACCAAGGTTATCGCATGCTTCCTCCGAGGCACGTGAAGCCGACCGCATCTTTTCAAACCTCTGCTTATGCAACATCAGGGGTTGCATAACACCCCCGCAGGTAAGCGCTATCCGCCCACTTCTACATGCATAAGAGACGCCTGTGATTGGCTAGTGACGCTCTGATTGATAGGGGAGAAAGAGTATGCAACCCCCCCTCTGAGCACAGCCAATTCTGCTCTCTTGGGCTACCAGCCACGGATAGCTGTGGCATCATGCGGATTCGAACTCGCGATCTCCGTATGACAGGGCAAACGCTTTTCTGTTGCGCAGCTACAGTATCGCCAAAGCATTTAAATGACAAAGACATGTTTATACTCACTCCTTCTTGCCATCTTTCAGCAGCTGCTTGGCCAGCTGTCTCTCCTTCTCCAGCTGCAGAGTGATCTTCTTCTGATACTGCTTCAGTTTATCTCTCTGCTGCTTCAGTTGCTGCACTCAACAGGAACAAAATGACTTACATGTACTTCCTTATAGATATAAACTCAGTGTGTCGATTATTGGGTAACCCTGCCTTGTACTTTCACTCATCAGCCATTTTATCAGATAATCCTACCATATAAAAGCACTGTGCAGGTAAACAACTGCTCACTGTAGCCATCCCTGGACTACCACAGGACCATGGCTGATTTGATATTATTTAGGTGGTTAGCTTATTTATTTATTTATTTAATCATTCTCTATCCCTTTGTCCAATTCACACTACTACTGTGGCAAGATGAATGGTCTCTCTGCAGAGAATGGTATACTGCTCAAATTATATCAGGTATATATTTAATAAGTATGAAATAAAGCACACAGGGAAGGAAATAAAGCACACGGTTACAGAAAAAAATTACTGGTGCCAGGATGGTGTGATGCGCCCCATCACTCATACATGTTAACCATTTATAACGATTTTGTGTAGTGGAAAGTCCACGTGACTAGATTACTTCATTTTGATCCCTTATATTACAGCAGCCATAAACAGTCATTCCCTCATCAGCATCTTTTTCTCTCTCGAAGTTAATAAGACAAAAGTGAAGACTTTCCCATGGTGGAAAACTTACTGACGGTTACAAAGCACCGACACTGGAGACTTGTTCTGTAAATCTGCAATAAATGTCTCCATATCGATGATTATACATTTTATCAATGATTATACATTTGTAATCAGTTTATTATCAGTTAGGTTTAGATTATGTGGTACGTCTGTCATGTGAATGAGCTGTTACTATAGAAATAGTTTAGTAGAAATGATTTGTGTTGAAGACAGAACTGCAATCAGAGCTGCTGACTGATCAGACTCGAGAATTCGACAGCTGTGTGCTGTAATATTTAATAATATTTAGAATTAATAATAATAGTAATAATAATAATAATAATAATAATAATAATAATGGATAATATAGATACTACAATTACTACCATTAGTACTACTACTACTACTACTACTACTACTACTAATAACTATTATTATTATTATTATTATTATTATTATTGTTATTATTATTATTTTTAATACAAAAAAGACCTGTAGCTAACTCCTGGATCAAATTTTCCCTCAGTTAAAACAATAATTTTAATTTGAAGCACAGCTAATGAAAACTGAAAGTTAGGCATCCAGCTAGACCTGCCCTGCTAGCTAAAGAAAGGAAATGAAAAATGAAACTAATTTAAAGCTTTCAGAAACAACACTACAGATGACAAAGTGGGCATTTATGAAGTCTACAGCACCACAGCTACCATAAATAAATAACTAATCTGTAACATTAACATTACATTTTCCTCAAAGTCATTTTCATCTTAAGGCAAACCACTCCCAGGTGACTAGCTACACCAGCTACCAGAAAAGCTAAAGCATATCTTAGCTAAAATATTATCATGATGATGTCAGTTAAAAAGAAATAAACAACATTCCTACCACTACAATAAAATATATATATATATATATATATATATATATATATATATATATATATATATATATATATATATATATATATATAAACCCTTTGCTAAGTGTTATGAGACTAGCATGTTAGCTGTTATGAGACTAGCATGTTAGCCGGCGCTCCTCACCAAAACAGCTCTGTCCTGTTCTGTGACTCGACTCCGTTTCTTTTTGCCAAAAATATTTCCCATTGTGATGCAGCATCCCGCACTGTCTCCACAGACAAGACTTTATCAATTATTAAACGATCAAAATCCCATTTTTTCTTCAGTTTAAAGCTAGCTGTAATGTATTATAGCTGCATTAGCAGTGTGAAGGCGGCGTTTGAACCAACCACAGTGCTGGCTGAGCGTGGACTTCAAATGAAAAGTCTCAGGCACTTAAGGGGAATTTATGATTATATTTCAGATGTAGAGTCAAGAAACAAGGGAATGAAAGTTTAGAAATAAAGTTCTGAAATCTAGATCCAGCCTCGTTTTCCAAAAGTATTGTTCAACTGTTTCCTTCAAATTTTAGTCATAGAAATACAGCCTAAACTAGGAAAACCTTCAGACTCTGTGATGTTTACTCTGACTCCATCTGCACTACATATGCTACATTCAGTATTTTCACCAAATATTTTACATCTAATATTTGTTCTCATGTACTCTGTTTGCTATGAAAAATATTTAAATAGGCACCAATGAACTAGCATGAACGATGCCTATCAAGACAGTAGGCCTGTGCTGTAATAAATAATAATAATTTTGGACTTTTTATTTTTTAGGGCTGTCACCAATCCCCTCCATAAAACCATTAAAGACTGTTTTTAGATGCTTCAATCACTAAAGTCAAGTAAAGAAGGAGAATACATACTAATACATATCTGAAATAAGTAGTGAGAAACAACACTACAAAAAAACCTTATCTTTACACGTTTCACTATTATTTCTTTATTTCTGCAGTTTCTTATACTGCATTAACTGATAAAAACTGTTAAAACTGTTTATATTACTGTGTTATTTTGTGTATGATACTCACTTGTCCTATGTCTTATGTTATTTTGCACTAACACACGTTATAGGGTTACACCTGAGGCTAGCTAAATTCCATTTCGATATACTGTACATCCCTGTATATGTAGGATGACGTTGAGGATGAGGTTGAATTGAATCAAATTGTTGAATTGAATTATAACAAGCTCATTAAGTGAGACAGAACAAATAATATAAGTATGGTTAAAATCCATCCATCCATTCTCTGTACCGCTTATCCTACACAGGGTCGCAGGGGAGCCTAGAGCCTATCCCAGGGGACTCAGGGCACAAGGTGGGAGACTCTGGACAGGATGCCAGCCCATCACAGGGCACAATCACACACACATATTCACACATCATGGACAATTTTGAATTGCCAATCAGCCTACAGCACATGTCTTTTGGACTGGGGGAGGAAACCAGAGTACCCAGAGGAAACCCCAGAAGCATGGGGAGAACATGTAAACTCCACACACACAGGGTGGAGGCAGGATTTGAATCCCCAAACCCAGAGGTGTGAGGCAACAGTGCTAACCACTAAGCCACCGTGCCCCATATGATTAAAATATGTAAATAAAAAAGCTCTTTAACTGGGCTAAATTTTTTGGCTTTAACTTTTTTTGGCTTTTACCACTTTTCATGATACAGACTAATATCACTTTGCACTTAGATGCCAAACAGCACACACCAGGACACACAGATACATACGCACGTCCCAGAAACACATCGTTACTCAGCAGTTTGTAGCTAAATAAACTTTCCTCTGTGTGACCTGGCCTACTTCAAAACACGCGCACACACACACACACATGTCAGAAGGCACTTTCCAAAATAACAACTTTATAAATAGCCCATCAACTAGCCAACAGGGGATTTCCATGAGCAAACAGAGCACATCATACCCCAAGGAGGAAAGAGAAAAGAACGTAGAACAACTTGTAGAAGTCAACATTTGTGAGCACTGAAGAACCAGAACAGCAAACCCAGCACATCATTATGGCATCTGATCAGCCTTCTTTACCTCCAGGTGACCCTGTTTGCCCAGGGTGTCAGGCCGAGGGGTCGCTCCTGCTGCCCTGTGGACACAGCTTATGCCAGTCTTGCTTACAGTTGTGCCAGCTCGAGCTAGGACATGATCAGCAAAGATGCACTGAGTGCTATGGACGAGAGCTGCTTGACAACGTCCTGAAGGGACTGTTTGACTCCATATTTCAAGGTCAACCTCGACGGGACAGGACCCAAGCCGAGCTGGGGCTAGGCTTGATCGGGGAAGACAATGCCAGGGGTGAGGGTGGTAAGGTGTGTCCTAGGCATGGTGACAGACTGACTCTGTTCTGCATGGAGGACGAGGAGCTGATCTGTGGTCAGTGCCAGCGAGAAGACCATGAGAGTCACGATTGTAATGGTACAGAGGAGGCAGCTCAGGAGTGCAAGGTGAGACAGACAGACAGAGAGAAAGATTGCTGCGTAACTTTTGACAAGATTCTCAGACAAATATGGATGCTAATGTATGGAATGCTATCTCCAAATTGTCTTTAAAGAGAGAGCTGAGGTTTGCACTGAGGCCCTTACAGGAGAAGCTAGAGACCCTAAACACAGCCAAACAAATCTGCCAGGAGACAGCAGATCACATCAGGGTAACTGCTTCACTCTTATCAACACTATTTTATTAACCTGACTATTAGACACACTGACTTTCATCCCTATGTAGAATTACAGCATTACAGGTTAAAGGTTATACTGATATTGTTTTTTTTTTTTTTTTGATATTGTTCACTGCTATTTTTGAGAAAAGCAATTGAAAGCTAACTAGGATTCTTTGTTTCGAAAATGTATTGAAGATATTCAGTACAAACTATTCTAGGGACTTCCTGCTCTGTGGTCTGAATCTTTCCCTACTCTAACTTGCACGATTTTAATCAGGCATGTTTTGATTTAAAAAAAAAAAACTGTTCATGGGTTTCCATGACTTAAAAAAAAATACACTCTGCAAAAATGTCACGTTAGCAAGTGCAAATATCTTTAATATAGTCAAAATTTTCTAGTATTTCCTCTTATAATCTTAAAATAAACCAAAGTTATTAAACTTTGCTATTAAATTTCTAGACATTTCTTTACTAATTTTAAGCTTTAAATGCGCTTATTCTATTGGCAGATAATTTTGCTTCTTTCCAGAAATAAATGCTAAAAATTAGCTTAATCATCTGCAAGTAGAACAATTCCATTTCAAGCTTGAAATGAGTAACACTATCTATAAATAGGCTTAATAATTATTTTAATAATTATAATAATAATTTTTTTAAATGATGATCTTGTAAAAATAAATGTTAGATAAATTTGCCACTATTTAAGACAGCTAGATTTTTTTGCAGTGCAATAGTAGAAAAGGATTTTTATTAAATGAATATTGTCAAATAAGAATAACACCAACCAGATTGAATCTTATGGTACAGAAATTACCCACATGCAAAAACACCACCCAATGGTTTTGCATAATTTTGAACACATTAATCTTTTGCACAGACATGAACGTTCCTTCACACTAAACCCATTACCTCACATCCCACACACACACTGAATGTGAATGGTTCAGTCAGTGTTGCACTGCCTTACATCTATCTATCTATCTATCTATCTATCTATCTATCTATCTGCCCAAAAATTTGTGGACACCTGACCATCAGACCCATATGTGGTTCTTCCCCAAACTGCTGCAAAAGTTGGAAGCACACAATTGTATAGAATGTCTTTGTATGCTGTAGCATTACAGTTTCCCTTCACTGGAACTAAGAGGCCCAAACCTGTTCCAGCATGACAGTGCCCCTGTACACAAAGTAAGCTCCATGAAGACATGGTTTGTTAAGTTTGGAGTGGAAGAACTCAAGTGTTCTGCACAGAGTCCTGAACTCAACCCTACTGAACACCTTTGGGATGAACCAGAACGCTATCTGCACCCCAGGCTTCCTCACATGACATCAGTACCTGACCTCACTAATGCTTTGTGACTGAATGATTACAAAGTCCCACAGCCACGCTCCAAAATCTAGTGGAAAGCCTTCCCAGAAGAGTGGAGGTTATTATAACAGCAGAAAAGAGGACTAAATCTGGAATGGGAAGTTTAAAAAGCACACATGAGTGTGATTGGTCAGGTGTCCACATACTTTTGGCTATATAGTGTATCTATCTATTGACATGTAGGAGAATAATACATCAATATAAATACATACAGTACGTTATATACCTTTAGTATGAATATGTGTTAATACAAATCAGTATTGAATTTTACACTTAGGGTTTTTATATACAGTATAAGTCCAGATGGACCAAAACGAACATTACTGTAAACTGTTAATTTACATAACACTGAACAAATCTCATAACGACTGAGAAAAACATGTCCTATGATTGTTGGTAAACATGTTAATCATACTAATAGACCATCATAATAATTAACTAAGATATCCCTGTGAGCAGAGGCAGACCCAGCATACAGTGCAGCTGATAAAGGCAGACTTTGAGAAGCTGCAGCAGTTCCTCCGGGACGAGGAGGCATCCATGCTCACAGCTCTGAAGGAAGAAGAGGAGCAGAAGAGTCGCAAAATGAAGGAGAAGATAGACAGGCTAACAGAGGAGATTAAGTCTCTGACTGAAACCATTAACTCCACTGAGGAGGCCATTGCTTCTGAAGACTTTGAATTTCTAAAGGTAAAGATGATGAGACTTGATATAAGTCTTCACTACTCCATTCAGAATTTATAGAAATAACTTTCTTCCAAACACTTGTAGCTAAACTTCCTGTTTCTTTTATGGGACGATAACTGGCTTATGACAAAAGCTTATCAGTTTGAAAGCAGGCCAGAAAATCATTTGGGGTATTTTGTTGTATTGCAGAACTATAAGAAGGCGTCTGAATGGTAAGTAAACTAGATTTCCCATGACGTTTCCATTTTCACTCTTTAGAGGTATTACATAAGAGACCGGATTTAATGAGGGATTTGTCTTCAGTTACAGAGTGGAATGCACACCACAGGATCTTAAAGAGATGAGCGGAGCTCTGATTGATGTGGCCAAACACCTGAGCTGTCTCAAATTCAGAGTCTGGGAGAAAATGCAAACTGTCGTCACATTCAGTAAGTACCAGACAAAAAGAATAATATGAAGCTTTTTGTTGCTTGTTGTTTTATTTCTGTATGTCTTTGGATGTTAGATTTGAGTTATTATCGAGAGTTATCTGTACATATTAAAAAATTACCATAAAAATGCTTTAAAAATAACAATATACAATTTAGAATGCACAAATACAGTGTGATACTATGCTGTGTATTACTTCTAACCTGAGGTAAGGATATGATAATGTGCTATAACTGAATAAACAAATAAAAATGCCATTATGTTGAATTAAAATGATAATAACTTTGCAGTACCTAGTGGATGTTAGTGAAACATTATACAATTATAATTCCCCCCTCTTATTTCTTATAATGGTTTATTTCATCAAAACATCATACCAGTTTGATACCAGTTTGTCTCCTCCAGTTTGTCAGTAAATCACAGCAAACAAAATAAGTATATTATGTATATTATGTATATGATTTTTTATTTTGGTCATATCACCCACCCTTATACTATACTGGTTTTCAAATGAGTCACATTTTATTAATTTTGTTCAAAGAACTCTACTATTTATATATTTTTGTACAGCCAATATTTGTACAGCACCCTTATTTTTTTCTCGAGAAAATGTAAAAAAAAAATTAATAACACATGCAGACAACTTGTTCATGCACTTCTACCATGAAATGTGCTAAGGACAAATATGCTAATGTGTATACTTGAATGTAAAATCTATACAAATTCTTTTTTAAACATATAAAACCCTGTATAATCATGTCCAACTCACACCTCTTCCCCATCAGCTCCAGTGACCCTTGACCCCAACACGGCAGACGCGTACCTCTCTCTATCTGATGACCTCACTGTCCTGCGCTACACAGACGAAGAGCAGCAGGTACCCGATAACCCAGAGCGCTTCTGCTACTACGAGTGTGTGCTCGGGTCTGAGGCCTTGGGGACAGGCCGCCACAGCTGGGACGTGGAGGTAGGCGACAGCACTGAGTGGGCACTCGGGGTGGTGTACGACAGCGTGCAACGGAAGGAGTGGTTCCCGCCCAGTCCTGAGCACGGCATGTGGACCATGTGCCTGCATGGAGGTCACTATCGGGCACCAAACTCCACCAGTGATCCGATCCCAGTTAAGAAGAAACCACAAAGAGTGCGAGTTCAGCTGGACTGGGATGTGGGAAGGGTCACGTTTTCAGATGCTGCAGATAACACACTAATTTACAGGTTTAAAGCCAAGTTCACTGAGAAGCTCTATCCGTATTTCTCTAACACCTGTAAAAGGCATCCGCTGCGCATCCTTGCTGAGAAAGTGTCCGTGTACACAGAATAGCTCAGGAAACACCACCCTGAAAGTACTGGTAGAATAAAGTAGCAGAATAATGCCACATGTATAAGAAGACAGATATGAATGAAGCCAGAAATAATCTGAAATAGGAATGTAATGGTACATCCTATAAGCATATCTGAAATAACTATTCTTAAGTTAATGTTATGGTATAGTGATTATATAATCACAGCAAGGTAAAACTGTATTTCTACATTGCTTTAAAGTATATACTAAAGGCTTAATAATCCTCCTAAACACTCTATTTTCCTACAGAAATAATGCAGCACTTTCACTGCCAATGCAACGGCATATTATTTAGTGACCCCCTCTTTAAACTATGGAAAAATATAGCCTTTGCTATAGAAAAAAAAAGAAAAAAGAAAGAAAACATGATCTGAGCACAATCTGACACTGATGCTGGGTATCAGTACTTGTACTAGGAGTGAGCAATATTATAATGAACTATGGTTATCATGATAAATTACATCATGATACACTTTTCAGAGAGTATTATTAGAACTGTTTTGTTATAGGTCATTTTTTTAAAGAAAAATTTTGCAATTAAGTGCATTCTTAATTAAAAAAGAGTTTTATCTAGATTTATCCTCACTTAAATTGACATCATAAGATCATAAGATATGCACTTTGCAATACGCTGAAAAGGTTTCCTGAAACCCTGAAAACAAATTTTAGATATTATTCAATACAATACTGAGCTATAGGTTTAGGCCTTCAAATCTATTTATATATAATATATGTGCCATATATGCAAATATATGAATAGAATTTGTAATGTAAAGTTATTGGAATGTCTGCACAAATATAGAGCTTTTTCAGCTTTAACCTGCTCACCTATTTCTTAATATTTGGTGAGCTGCTCAAGTAATAACCATGCTGACTCTGCTCAAGTAATAATAATGATTAGTTCCTCTTGCATTTGTGATGACATTTATGCATGAAACAGGCACATACTGAATGTACATTAGTGCAAAGCACTATTATGCTTGGACATGGAGGTAGGAACTGCATGCAGAATATTAATTTTACTTCCTAATCACTAAGAACAGTGATAAACAACCTCAACTGTGTAGATGTGATATGGCAATGCATGCATGGACATGCAGCATATATATAGTGCTGTGAAAACTATAAGCACTTTGCAGAAATGTAGTTTAAACTGACTTTGAGGATTCTACAGATACATCTACCTGTTATTACTGTATTATGACATAGCAGAATTAAATAACTAAAAATGGCAAGCAATATACATCTATCTTTCTTATAGTATTATATATGCAATCATTTTATAAGCCTTAATGATGATTAATAACTATATATCAAAATTGCTGCTCTTTGCTTAACCAAAGGTCCCTGGACAAATCTAAAACCGATTAACTATAACGTAAATAAAGTGATGAAATGGCCTGTGTTTACACTGGGCTCTTAAGACAAGTATGTCCTCACATATGCACCTGTCTCTTCTCATCATCACTAACCCTTCTGTAATCTATCTCGCCCTTTCCAAGGACTTTTGGCACACAGATGTGTTTTTAAGCGTTCATATCAGACATAGCTGAGCTGGGGAATGAGGGAGGGAACATGTCAGCTACACAACAGTGAACAAGGAAGTGAAGAGAGTTTCTATGTTACTTACTATGTCAGTTTCAGGGATGAACAAATTATAAATTGTGTAAAGCTCCAATGTGGTTGTCCAGTCCCATGTATATTTTCTTTGAAACCTAATTAACGAGGATAAAAAGTGATAGCTAATGTAACGTGATAAAATATAGATAGCTAGTTATGTAATTCAGTGCATGAACACAGACACAAACGAGTACATAAATTCCTAGATATGGGGGCAACTCGCTTATGGTCAGTATTGTTTTTGAAAAATTATTTGAAATGGCACATCATGCATGTATCCTTGGCACAAAGTCAGCATGTTGTTGGCTGGTGTTTGCTATAAGCTGTAAATTTCTCCTTTTGCACTGTAATTAAAAGATATTATTTGAGTCTGGCTAACATCTTTATTTGTAACTGCAAGTTGACTGCATGTTGTGCTTGCAGGAGAATTACATGACAGCTTTGCATTGCACTTTATTTTGCTTATTTTGTTAGTGTTTCCAAATACCTGCGTGCTCCTGATTCTAAAAAGATCGTCTATCATCATGGTAATTAATCCACTTAGTAAAAATGGATGTGTGTGGCGCAGCAGGTGGTGGGATTCGGATTCACACTTTAGTTGCAGCATTGAGGTGTGTTGCACTACCATAACCAAATAGAAACTTTTGCTTTGCAAAATTATATAGTGTTAATAGCAATTAATACACATAGTGTTATTTCTTTCTTTGGTTGTTGAACAAGAGAATAAAAAAAAAGAAGTTGTGATCATTAGCCTACTCAGCTGAGCAATTATGAATAAAAAGCAGATCGTCCAGACAGAGCTGATAGAGCTGTGTAACACTGTAAGCTTGTTAAGAATTAAGTCTGTAACTAATTGTCTGTAGCTTTTTAAGTAGGAGCTGAGGAAAAGCCTTGAATCATTTGCAGACAGGAAAAACTGCATATGAGTAAAAACAGACAGTAAATGCTTTAGTGTTGACTTAACACTTATTGTGTTCATCTGAGTCTTTTGGATTTAATTGAACACTGGAGATTTTAAAGTGTACTATTGTTATTGATGCCACAGATTTTTGCATTTGAAGGAACCTTTTCAGAGCACTTAAAAAAGACCAAAGTGTGGATTTTGTGCACATGAATGAAGTTGTAGGCACAGTTACAAATGTTGACCCTGTTCCAACTCTCAACATTTTCCATCATAGCTTTTCATGCAAAATAAGGGTATTGTTAGCCATTTTCAAGTGTTGTACCATGTTGTGTTCTTGCTGTTTTTTTGACAATTATCTGAAGACTCAGTTCTTTCAAGAGCACTTGAGCATTGGCGCTCTCTCTCTTGCACTTGTTTCTTGTCAATTAATGAAAATTCAGTCTTGACACTTCCATCACTGTCGGCTCCTTTAATAGATCTGTGCTTGGACTGTATTCTAGCTCTATTATTTAGCTGTCACTTTGGATGAAAGCATCAGCCAAATAATTAAATGTAATATTTTGGCAGAGGTTCAGACATCAAAACACTCCAGCCTCTGTATTTATTACCTGTTAAAAAAAAATAAGAAATTCATTTCCCCTAAAAACCTGTTTATTGAAGGTTGAACATATTGAACATGCACAGTTAAGAACATAGAACATATTTACAGACTGAACACAGAAAAAAGTAGAAAACAATAATTTATTGACTGGCTTCCTTTCATCGGAGCATCACTGATTTGCAAATCAGCTAATTTTTAACACATTTAAAAAAGACAAAACATTTCTGGCTAATAAGATCTGTGTATTTTGGCTATAAAAATGGCCGTTTGTAATTGAGGCCCTTTGGAAAGTAAAAATGAGAAGTGTACATTACAGGAGACTAGATAGTAAGGGCTAGAAAGTGTTCTGTTCTTCACAGTAGCATGTTAAAGAGCACCAAATGTTTCACATTAGAAACACTAAAATGACCAAATTGACGCCAATGGAAGGAAGGCAATGACTTCTCACCTGTAACAAATTACAGTCCACTGTTTCTTACATGTTCCTTTCTTTGAAAGATAAGGCCTTGGATATTTAACACTCAACCACTGGCCTATTGGCTCTTTATTACTCTACTTGCATACACACCTAACTACACCAACTCTATTTTTATTACAAAGCTAAGACATTCTATAGGTAACTTGTTCAAAGTACAGACACGGACACAGAGCCCCTCTTGAAAAATCCAGTCTCAAACCTAGAACACATCTGACAGGAAAATCACTGGTTCAAAGGCAACATAGGATGTCATCCATCGAGTATAGTACAGACATTACAATCACTGACTATTCATCTCCATCACATTATGAGTGCTACTTGTATGTAAAAGCAGAATAGGTTCTTAGGAAAGAATAGGACAGAATAGGTTATGGACTTTGCACATTCTGGAAAATGTTTCATGCTACACTATGGATTTTGCAGTTTGAAAGCGGAGAAGTTGTAGAAAGGTTGTGAATAAAATGTCGCTTGCATGATATTATTGTTATATAATAAACTGGAAGCCAATTGTGGATATTTGCATGTTTTCCTTCAGTGGATGCTCTTCATGACAGGGATGTGATATTGGATTTGCCTCCAGGGGGCGCTACGATCCGCTGTGCCGTACGCCTGGGGATGTGGTCATCCATCTGAGTTCCTTTATTAGACAGACAAGAGTTAGTTAAAGCACTATAGATTGTTTGTTTAAGACTTAATCAAAAGTCAAAGCACACAGAACTTTGCAATTTATATTCATTAATGCTCAGTGTTCACAGAGATCACCTGACATGTCTGTCACTGATAGACTGCAGGAATCTATAGTCTGGGCTAGAAAGAAATCAGCCCCAGCCTCACTTCTTCATCCTCACGAGTATCTGATAATTGCAAGGTCTTGATTTATAACTGCATTGTGATCATGTCATGTGACTCGCAAGTTTTAAAAACCTTAAAATCACTTTTCCAGCGCAGCCCAAAAATTTTTTGTAATGTTGAGCTTTTTGTGTGTTTCTTATGTGCAAAATCATGTAAACAGATGAAAATACCACTTCAACATAATTACAAAAGACAATTAATATTGGGCAGTGATTACCAGAGAGGCTGAATCCTGATTGGTGCAGGTTTCTAGCTGGCCCCACCACACTCTTCCCTGAACAGGAGGACCCTCTGGTGGTGGGAGTTGGTGGTACAGACTTGGTCATGCTGATTACATCATGGACCGGACCATCGTAATTACCTCGGGGAACACCACGAGCCTCTGCCATCTGCAACACATTTAAAATCATTACAATACACATGCCACATAGTTAAAAAGCAGTTAAAATTAGTCATTGTATTTTCTAAGCATTTTCTCCATGAGAGAGCAATATTTGATTTTACTTTTGAAGAGGACAGCTAGTGCATTTACGTTTACGCCCTTATCCAGAGCGACTTACAAAAGTGCTTTGAAGTCTCTATCAATAAATACATTCTGATACTTACTCGCTAGGTCACAAACTAGGAATACCATCAGTCCAAAAACTCTGTCGGGGAGGTAATATAGTAACAAGTGCTCAGACAATACAATTTTTTTTTTTGGTGCCAACACTACCCTTACATTTCATTTCATTTATAACTAGCTTAAGTTTAAGCAGAAACTATGTCTCAGAGTCTCCTACCCTGCTCCGGGCTTTGATCCTCTTGTACACGTAGTCTGGAAAGGCTTTCCTCGGGACAAAGCGACCTGAACCCTCCAGCACATCCAACTTGCCATTCTCAAGAACAATACTTCCTTGGCTGATGACAACCATGGGAAAGCCCTTGCACTCCATGCCCTCGAAAATATTCATCTCTACAGCCTGCAAAAAAAATAATAATAATAATACATAGGATAATGGTAAATAAAGGAAATGATAAAACTACAGGCCTATTTAATTTTAGTACACTGAAATGATTGGATTTGGATTCATCAGTTGTCCAAGGGATTCATCAGTTGTTCAAAACTTCTTCTTGTGTGAGTAAGATTTACCAGATTGTGAGTTTTGGCCGAGAAGGTTTTGGTCTCTTTGGTGTTCCAGATGACGAGATCAGCATCAGATCCCACCGCGATTCTGCCCTTGCGAGGGTACAGGTTGAAAATCTTGGCTGCATTTGTGCTTGTCACTGCCACAAACTCATTCTCATCCATTTTACCTGTTGCCTGGAAATCAGAAAACATTGTCTAATTTGTGAAAACACAGTATTAACACTATGATTACATGTATATTAAAAACGAAGTATGACTTCTATTGTGAAAGAGCACAATACATACAATACATAAGCGGCACAAATACCACACCCATTGAAAATGACAAATTACAAAGAGAGACAATGCTGCACAAATCAACATAAGAACATTTCTCCCACAACAGTTATAACTGATAACTGGCATAAAATGATCACCAGAAAAAGAAGGAAAGTGAAAGAGAGAAGATGACGTACTACAGCCTTGTCCCAGATAATGCTCATGCGTTCCTCGATGCCATTGGTCCCTTCAGGAATGAGTGTAAAGTTGTCTTTCCCTACAGCTTTCTGAGCTGTGGAGAATGTGCAGTGAGCGCTGGCTGTCACCTGAAGATCCCCACTGCAACACAGTTTGGTAAAATATTAAATAGATATTTACAGTACTAGTAGATAATTTCATACACATAAAACAGCATTTTTGGAATTTTTACCCCTTTTTCTCCCAGATTGGTCATTTGCGATAATTCCCACCCACCAGCTAGCTCTTGCCTATCACAGCTACAAACTGGGGAGGGTGAAGCCTAACACATGCTTATGCTACACTATATGGCCAAAAGTATGTGGACACCTGACCTTCACACCCATATGCGGTTCTTCCCCAAACTGTTGCCACAAATTTGGAAACACACAATTGTATAGAATGTCTTTGTATACTGTAGGATAAAGATTTCCCTTCACTGGAACTAAGATGCCCAACCCTGTTCCAGCATGACAATGCCCCTCTGCACGAAGCACGGTTTATGAAGACATGGTTTGCCAAAGTTGTTGTGGAAGATCTTCAGTGGCCTACAGAGAACCCTGAAATCAACTCCACTGAACACCTTTGGAATGAACTGGAATGCTGACTGCATACCAGGCCTCCTCACCCAACATCAGTGCCTGAACTTACTAATGCTCTTCTGGCTGAATGGACACAAATTCCCACATCCACGCTCCAAAATGTAGTGAAAATCCTTCCACATATGCGTGTGATGGGTCAGGTGTCCAGATACTTTTGGCCATAAAGTATACATCATAGGGCAGCTGAACACTCAGAGGAAAGCGCTATCTACCCTCTTCCGCATACATGAACTCACAGATACTTATGATTGGCTAGTATTGCTCTGATTGACAGTGGAGAAAGTAATGCAATCCCTACCACCCGGAGAACACAGTCAATTTTCACAGCTCTCTTGGACTCCCAGGCATGGATTTCTGTGGCATTGTCAAGACTGGAACTCACTTGTGAACGTTTTTCTGGTGTGCCATTCTGAAGCCCTGCTGAGTGACTTACCAGGACAGCATGGAACTGAGGTAGTCTGGGGTTCCCACATCTGGATTGAGAGGTGGAGACATGACAAAGGCGGCGGCTTTGGCCCAGTTTTTGCTCCAATAGTGTGACCCATCCGTTCCAAGACTAGCTGCAATTGGCTCTCCATAAACAACCATGCCTATTAATCAAAAGCAAGTGATTTAATCAGTGTTCCTGCATGACTCTTCAAGAGGCTTCACTCTTTCCCATATGTCTAATTACTATGTGGTTTTGTACCCTTTTTCCTGGCCTTGGCGATGATATCAGCAGCACCTTTACTCATCACCTTGGTGATGTAGAGAGGGCAGTTGGCCTGTTTAGCGATGGTGATGGCTCGATACACAGCCTCTGTCTCCACCTAGTGAATAGAAAATGCTCACAATGAGCAATTCAGCAAGTGTTACAGAGATAAACTATCTGGTAATTATGTTTCTGGACCCATTTTAAATTCTGATGATTTTTTTAAACACTTGGCATAGTTCAATTTGTCTACTGAAAATGAGAGAATTGTATTGCAGGGACTATGTTTGTTTCAGTCCACCCTTATTACGACAAGGTGAAATAAAAGTGATAAAAATGCTGGTCTTTGTGAATAAGAATAAAATGGCATTTTATATGACAACCACGCCTTTAAACACTGTCTGTATTGTTATTCTTTATAAGTGGAAATTACAGCTGTATTGGTGTACAATGAAGAAAGTATTTAGATGAATGGGACATCCACTGCTAAACAGGGAAAGAGGTGTAACCAAGAACACTTGAAATGCATGTACCTCCTCTGGATGGCTTAGCACGTGTCCCTCAGGGCCTGTGATCCCCAGATCCAGCAACCTCTTCTGCTCCTGAGATCACGAAAAACACCAAATACATCTCTTTTAGAAAATACACAGTATGTAAGGATGCCTTACTTCAGATTCAAGCTATCACATTTTCTACATGATCCGGTCATTACCTCTTCAACAATGTCCCCGTTTTCAGCATGTACTTGAGCAATTGCCCCCAAATCTCTCAGAATAGAGAAGATCTCATACATCTACAGTAAAGGCAGAACTCACTTTAAATAGTTACATCACATTCACTTTAACAAACAGGGTGTATATAATATCTGGCTGAATGACTCATGACATGTCACATTAGTGCAGACTATCAAACTTACCTGTGAATCTGAGCTTTGATACCTATCCTTATAAGCCATGAAAACCAGGAAGGAGTTAACACCTGAAACACACAAATACCTATGTATGTTATGTACTGAAGATCAGATTTAATATCTACAGTCATGGGATTAATTCTTATTGGACAAGCTGTTAAAATAAAGGCTACAAATTATAATACAATGAGGAAATGTAAGGTTTTTGCAAAAGAACCCATGAATTATTTCACATAACATCATCTCCAACAGAATGACCGATCTCAATACAAAGCATCAACAAAATTAAATTAAACTCTTCATCTCCAGAAGACCAGATATAATACAGTACAGTATTCTAACGCAATATTCTAACTCATGATGGTGCATAGTCCTGATTTTGACATACACTGTAATACTAAATATGAAAACAGTTACCTTTATCTTTGACCAGAGTTTCAAGCTCCTCGAACATTCCCTCATGCCAGCGGGTGATGTCCATGTGCAGTGAGTAGTCACAGCATGATCGCTTATCTGCTGTATCCCTCCACTGGTCATAAGCAGTCAGCAAACTAATGCCAGGCTCAGGAACAACATGGTCGACTACAGAGAGAAAGGCAGAAAAATATATCTGACTGGTGTGCACCGATATTATTTGTCATAGACCATTACTGAAATGAAATGCTTCACTTTCATCTTATACCAAGTGGTGACACATTTTATTTTCAGCACTATTAAAAATGTACCAGTGTCTTTAAATTTGATAAATAAAATATTTAACACATCATAAATGTGTATAGCTTAATGGGTATTACTTCAAAGCAAAGTATACAAATATCCTGATACAGAAAGGACATCTGATCGACAAGAAACTATGAAAAATTGATTATTGTGTCTGTATTATTATAAGAGCAATTAAAATTAAATTAGCTTGTAATATAGACCATAAAGACTCTTTCAGTGTCTCCATTCTTCCAGAGTCACATTTTATAGTTCCCTAAACCAAACTACGGACAGGGGGCGAATTGAGTGTTTGTGGCAGGAGGAGTGGAAAAGGATTACACTTTGTGACAGGACTGTGGCCCTGATTCTCATGATTTTAATTAGAAAGGGCAAGCTTTCACACTGACACACACACATTCACACACACAAATACACACACAAACACACACACACAGCTCCTGTTCCATCTCCCTATTCTTACTGTTCGGTAAATAATTTTAACCCGCTTACCGAGTGCCGTCAAATCTAATTCTTATCTCCCCTTTAAACCCATCACTCAATTCTCCATGATTCCTTTCTCTTCCTTTTACACTACATTTTCATCACCCCTTCCTTCAGACATGAAGGAATTTTTTGCTTTGAAGTGTAATCCTTTTCCACTCCTCTCTTGCCACAAACACTCAATTCGCCCCCCGTCCGTAGTTTGGTTTAGGGAACTATAAAATGTGACTCTGAAAGAGTCTTTATGGTCTATATTACAAGCTAATTTAATTTTAATTGCTCTTATAATAATACAGACACAATACTCAATTTTTCATAATTTCTTGTTGATCAGATGTCCTTTTTGTATCAGGATATTTGTATAATTCGAGGTAATACCCATTAAGCTATACACATTTATGATGTGTTAAATGTCCTATAGTCTCCCTTCTTCTCTCTAATCATCCTGATATTCATTTAAGTCACTGGAAAACCATGCATTGCATTTTAGTGCTTTTCCGTGTCTTTAAGTGTTAGCTCGTATTCTTCTATACACTTTACTATGTTATTCATACAGCTTTAACCTACTGATCATGGTGGTGCCTCCTGCCAGGGCGGCGCGTGTCCCGTGGTAAAAGTCATCAGCGGGCATCATTCCTAAGTGGGGTGTCAGAAAGCTGGTGTTCACGTCGACACCCCCTGGGATGACAATGTGCCCATAGGCATCCACAGTCTTTACCCCGCTGGGCACGATGAGGTTCTCCCCAATCTGCCTGAATGACACAGGAAAGAAGATTTACATTTACAATTACAGCATTCGAACGACACCCTTATCCAGAGTAACTTATAGAAGTGCTCTGTAGTGTTGATCAAAAATGCCAGTACAAATAGGGCATGGTCTACAAACACTTTCAAGCTAAAACTCTAACAGTGATGTAGTATAGCAGCAGCACATAAAAAATAATCGCTGGAATAATACATCGATACAAGTCAAGTTTTTTTTTTTCACACTTTTATTTATGATGTTACCATTGTTTGGTTGAATTCCCTTAACTTAGATGAATAACATATTAACTATACAACCTGAAAAAGATTGAAGATACACACAAACACATGCGTAGTAATGCAATATAATTAATCCATTTAAATAAATAATAATTAAAGTAACTGTAAGCCTATAAACTATATGGTTCCATTGATTATTGGAGGGGTGGTAAAATACAATTTTAGAAAAAGTGAATTATGTTATTTCTAAAGAACTGAAATTTTAAGGAAAATAAAATGAAGGGAAAAATATTTACTTCATTTACTTTAATATGGTTATGTGTTTGTTTCATTGTTAGTCTTTCAGTTCCCGTTTCACAAAGGACGAACATGATTTTTTTTTATAATTTCACGAATTCGCACAGTGAAATTAGAACCTGAAAATAACGGGCAGTTTTTGAGACACTTACTTTAAGACTTCTGGATACAATCCTTTTAACTTAGAAAAAAATCATTAAAACTAGATAGCAATTAGGTTATTTTATTGTTTGGTCATACTATTGTAAGTATTGTGGTTAAATTTGCTGACCATGAAAAGATGCTGTAACATAAAGATCTTCCAGAAGAATAATACTATTATTTATGGAAGGAAAGACAGATGGACTAACAGATAGACAGGCACATAGAGTAATTACATTGAAGCACCTGCTTTTCATGATGGGTCCTAAATGATGATATTAAAGTCATTCTAAATATTTTATAATTAAATCCCCCGCTTCTCCATTTAAAATCCTTGAATTGTCACTGCAGCAGTTTTACTGAATTTCTAGAGGATAAACACACGACAGACACACTGAGATAAGAAGGTATCAGGGTGGGGTGTGTTGGGTTAGGAGCATTTTTAATCTGCATATTCATAGGATCTGGATTATTAATGAGGGTAAAACTGTATGTGCTTTTGTGCCTTTTTTCTCTCGTATAATGACATATTGTGTAGAAGCACCACATCAAGCAATTTTATATCCAATACATAAAACAGCTTTTCAAACAGGTTTTGGTGCACTTGAAACCCACGTGACATTTTTGCATGTAAGGTTATCTTGTACAAGTATATCAGAAACACGTACTTGATGGTCCCATCCTCGATAAAGATGTCAGCATAGAAAGACTGGTCATCATTCACAATTTTCCCTCCTTTGATGATGATCTTGTCACTCTGCAGATTAAGAAACACATGATGAAGCAAGTTTCAGAATTTTAGCATTGTACATATTAGACACAGATCCTGACCGGCTCTCTGATGGTCAGGTTTTATCTTACCACATAAAAAATCACAAAGCTGTCTCTCCATTCCACTCTTACTCCACCAAACCTCTTTACCGTACATGACGCCATCCATCAGCACACACCCCTGATTTTTCTCTGCACTCCTCTCTCCAGATGAGCGCATTAAGCCAATTAGCCGTGAAGATGACTTCCTGAACTCAACAAGATTCATTTCCATCATGCTTCACTGCTTGCATCTCAACTCATGCCATTATTAAGTGCATTTTTACTGCCTGTGTTTTGCACACATATCTTAAATATGTGTTAGTGTGGATAATGGGTGCTTCAGAAAACAGATCATGCTGGTAAAGCAGTGTAACACAACTGTAACACAACCATGAGCATGTCTCCATCACCCGCCTGCAGCTGTGAGCGTGTAATACGCAGGCCCTGCTCATGCTTCCAGCTCACAAGAGACAACAGACAAGAAAGATATTCACACACCACTGCATAATGACTGCAATAAGGCCACTCTGTGATGGCTGAGCTGATATTTGCAAATACTATAGACAAAAATGCATGTCTATTTCTGACCTTAATAAATAAAACCTCATCCCTAAGTCTGGAAAACCTGGAAAGCCAGACTTCTAGGCCACACACTGGAGTCTTTACATTTTGGGGACAGGAATTAGGACAGCATCATTTACAACACAGGTCAGATTTAATGTTTATTTTAAATAAGATTAATAATAATGTGAAAGGCTGATTTAGAGCTGAGGTATGACACAATGAACCCCTAGAGTTAACAGATCCGAGTGAAATCGGCATGGCGCAGAGATTCATCCAGTAAACAGCATCATTTTCTGAGGTTTTATATCAGCTGAAAACACAGCACTCGTATTGTTCCTGAGCTGTCGGCTTGTAAAGGCTGTCTAGACACGCTGCTAGATGCTATAGGCTGGAACCGGCGCCATCACTGCACTCGGATAATAAAAAGCCGCCGCTCGTCGTCTCGCCGTCGCCGTTTCCGGTAAATCTCTCCCCACCGCGACACCGCCGCTGCTTACCGTAGCACGGGAGACGCTCTTCTTGCCTTGGAAAGACATGGCCGGGGTTCTGGAGATGAGATGAGTGTGTGTGTGTGTGTGTGTGTGTGATCAGAGCGCAGTGAAGCAGCAGTGATGGAGCCGGGGAGCGGCGCTGTCACTTCCAGTACCGGGTGTAGCGCGGTGTAATGTGGGCTAGAGCTGAACAATGCGACCAGAGTCCTCCCTCTCTCTCTCTCTCTCTCTCTCTCTCACACACACACACACACACTCACATATACACACCTCCTCTCTCTCTCTGTCTCTCTCTGTCTCACACACACACTCTCACATATACACACCCTCTCTCTCTCTCTCTCTCTCTCTCTCTCTCTCTGTCTCACACACACACATACACACACTCTCACATATACACACCTCCTCTCTCTCTCTCTCTCTCTCTCTCTCTGTCTCTCTCTGTCTCACACACACTCTCACATATACACACCTCCTCTCTCTCTCGCTCTCTCTCTCTCTCTCTCTCTGTCTCTCTCTCTCTCTCTCTCTCTCACACACACACACTCTCACATATACACACCTCCTCTCTCTCTCTGTCTCTCTCTGTCTCACACACACACTCTCACATATACACACCCTCTCTCTCTCTCTCTCTCTCTCTCTCTCTGTCTCACACACACACATACACATACTCTCACATATACACACCTCCTCTCTCTCTCTCTCTCTCTCTCTGTCTCACACACACACATACACACACTCTCACATATACACACCTCCTCTCTCTCTCTGTCTCTCTCTCTCTCTGTCTCACACACACACACACTCTCACATATACACACCTCCTCTCTCTCTGTCTCTCTCTCTCTCTGTCTCACACACACACACACACACACTCTCACATATACACACCTCCTCTCTCTCTCTGTCTCTCTCTCTCTCTCTGTCTCTCTCTCACACACACACTCTCATATACACACCTCCTCTCTCTCTCTCTCTCTGTCTCTCTGTCTCTCTCTCTCTCTCTCTCTCTCACACACACACACACACACACACTCACATATACACACCTCCTCTCTCTCTCTGTCTCTGTCTCACACACACACACACACACTCATACAGACACCTCCTCACACACAAACACACACACCACATCTCCTATTCTACCCCTCCTCCTCTTTAAACATCCTCCTCTAGCTGAACACCATCTGCTTACTGAGTACCGCACCCTGCTACCAGACCTCCGGGAGACCACTTGGTGGTCCCTAGAGAGTACTCTTATTTCTTCTTTTCTTTTCTTTTATGTATTTCATTTTACCTGGCTATTATTATTATTATTATTATTATTATTAGTAGTAGTAGTAGTAGTAGTAGTAGTAGTAGTAGAATATTCAAATGAATAATATTCAAATACCTAATAGTTCAATTATCTTAGAACGTTGACCATAGAAAGAGTTCTTATTTCTTATTTTCCTTTCTTGATTGTGCTTCATTTTCACATATTATTGTTATTATTATTATTATTATTATTATTATTATTATTATTATACAGTATATCATATTAGTAGTAGCAGTATTAGTACAACATTCAATTAAATAATAATAATAATAATTTAATTACCATAAAAATTTTACCATATAGAAATAGTTATTTTATTTACTGTCCTTTCTTGAGTGTGCTTTTACACATTAGTTCACAATTATTATTATTATTATTATTATTATTATTATTATTATTATTATTAGTAGTAGTAGTAGTACAATATCCAGTTAAATAATAATAAATAAATTACCTTAGAATTGTTACCATAGAAAGAGTTCTTATATTTTTAAAATTCTTTTCTTGATTGTGCTTCACTTTTATATAAACTATTATTATTATTATTATTATTAGTAGTAGTAGTAGTAGTAGTAGTAGTAGTAGTTGTACAATGTTCAATTAAATAATAATAATAATAATAATAATTACCTTAGAAATTTTACTATATAGAAATAGTTATCTTATTTATTACTTTCCTTTCTTGATTGTGCTTTACTTTTACACATTAGTTCACTATTGTTATTATTATTATTATTATTATTATTATTATTGTTGTTGTTGTTGAACTAAATGTAGGCTAATACATTCCAAAAGAGGCAATGCAATCTTATAAATAACAGGCTAATAATAAAGCATCATTCTGTGTGCTGCATGTAAGGCTAGATTTTGTTCACTGAAAGATATTACTGTATTGGCTTCATAGTTGCTCTGGAGCTGCTAATATACCCAGAATAAAAGGTTGCATCTAGCACTATAAAGATGTTCTCTTCTGGGGAAACGCTTAAAAGGGCTATATAAAACTCTACAACAGACAGAAAGATTTCAGAGAGCTAGATTTTTAGAAAGCTAAGAACGCATAACTATCCACGGGAACTACTAGTGTATAGCAAATAGATTTGTAGGTATTTTGTTCTACTATCTGTGTAAATGAAGCACACAAATACTAATAGCCCACATACGTATATACAGTAGCTACATCAAAAATCAACAAAGAAACAAACCAAGTACAAAAAACTTTATAAATCTTGGTCTTACCTCCTGTGTCCCTCCACACACCTGCTGGTCCTCTGATGTGTGTGTGAAGGTTTGCTCGTGTAAACCAGGGGACTCTGGTGCCTCAGATCTGGACGGAGGTGTGTGCGTGCTGCTCTCGCTGAGAGTGTGTGAGTAACATCTGTTCCCAATCTGTCTTCTGGCAGAGCTAGGGCTGAATGACTCGAAATTGAGAGTTTTGTTTTCAAAAGCGCCCTCCACACTGCAGAACATGCCACCTAACATGACCCGCGGTTTGGGACTGCTCGAGCCCAGCCCAGAGAGCAGAGACCGCTGCTCAGAATCCTCATCAGACAGTTTCCTCTCAGCCATCGCTCTCAGGAATATCACCAGCTTAAATTCCACGATAGTGGAATGAAATCTGGTAAAGGAAATATTCTCAGAAAAACCCGAAGGCCGTCCCAAAAATAGTTACAAAAAGCTGGGTCACTCTGTAGCACGGGTGCTGAGGACACTGCTCTTCTGAAATGAGCACGTCCCCTGAGGAATGAGGACACACATGCATGCAGACAGACAAATACACACACACTCACACACACAGAGCTCATACAGTTACTTAAATCTATTTTGACGTAAGTAGCCAGTTGCAAAATACTCTGACTCTATATCAGCACCTTTACAGTTTTATCCATGTGTCCCCTGGAGCTCCAGCACTTAGACTACAGAAGTCTAACAATCACTTAGTAGGTAGACACCAAAAAAAAAAAAAAAAAAAAAACCAGCAGAAAGGACATTTATTTAGCGTATGACCATCAGTCACCTTCACCTAATACTCTATTATTAGACACTACAAAGGTGTCATGGGCAGGGATGGAAATTAACAAACCACATGTACTATCATTACACTACTTGTACAGTATGTTACACATTTACATTAAATTTATGTTTAGTTTTGATCACCATTTCAGAGTTTTTTATGCTTTGAAAGAAACAGTGTGGGAATGATCTACATCTTCATTTCGGCAGCTCAACATCAACCCTTTGGAAACATGTACAGGTCAGACATTAGCTAGCTGAGTGAGCTAGACTAGCGAGCCAGATCTTTTGTACCTTTAAATCTTTTGTATCTTTAAAACTTTGTATTAAACTTAAAATCACTTTCATGTTCAGTAGCAATTGCCTGTTGTGCTAAATATACTGTATCTTTGTGCTGCTACAGCTTATAGGTAACACTCAGGATAATGTGTAAGGGGCATCTTTGCTTGATAGCTAACAATGTAGCTAGAAACATGTATGAATTAACATGGGCTAGCTAGCTAGCAAACAAACCTAGCAAGCTACTGAAACCAACAATATTTGGCTAAGTTAGCTAGCCAGCTAGTGTTACCTTTCCTTTTATACTGCTAATAATGGAGATATTCACCTCAGCATAGTTCACTTGGTTAGTTAGCATAATTGTACAAAATGGTGTTCCCTGCATTTAGAACATTTTCGGAGTATTTGTGTCAACTATAAAAGGTATATGTAAAGTAATTACTCAAGTAGTTTTAAACCAGACATCTTACTCTTACTTGGGTCTTTTCTTGCTCACTACTTTTACTGAAGTGAATTATTACTACAGTAGCAGTACTTTTACTCGAGTGAGTGTGTTTATGTGACTCAAAGCACAGGAAGTCACATGCCACATGAACACTGCAAGTCCACTGACTAATTATAGATTAAAACATGCAAAATCCAAACTCTTAATAATTAAAACATATTAGCATTCAATTATTATCAGATTTCTGCAGTCTATATAAGTCCACCAATATCCCAGTGCATGTTTCATTTCATTTCCAGCCACAGAGTAAAAGCATGAATTTAATGTTGGTGGATTTTCTGTCTGTCTTAATCTTTTATTTCAGTTGCAGTCAGTCCGCCTGAGTGAACTCACTCACAGTTTGAAGCCACTGACACAGTTTCGAGGGCCTGAAGGCCAGACGCAAAGCCCTACATTTCACCAGACTACTTTTCCCCCTCCTCCTCTTGTCCTGTTATCTTTTTTTATTCTTAATCTTAGCTGACACAAAAGAGTTTGGGTCTTCATTTCATGGAATACGAAATAAATTTAATTGAATGTATTTTTGTTTGCTAATGAAGATAACGGAAAAATCTGATTTGTTTACAATACCCAATTTAACTAATTTGAGTAACAGCAAAACCCAATAGAATAACTTATTCTAGATCAGTTTTAAAAAAAAAGTTTTAACTAAATATATAGTAAGGCACTGAATTAAGGAAGATCCTGGAGGTCAGACATCATCAAAGTCAATGGAAATATTAAATCCAGTGATTATGGTACGAAGGAGTTGTTGTGCTCCTTGCTGTCCATGATTATTACTGCAATGAGGAAAAAGAAAAGTACAGTTTAGGACTAAACTGCACCTTCAATCAAACCAAACCATATACAGTACCAGCCTCTGTATACTTTAGTTAAATTCACTTATAGATGTAATTCTATTAACCATCCCTTCATATTTTTTTAGGATTAATGGCATCATTACTTGTACTAGACAAAATGTGATTTATGTTTTAAAATGTCAGGATGGTTTATTGTATGTAGGGAAGACAAGAGAAGCTTATAAAAAAGGATTGCTAAACATAGTGCTATTAGAAATACTGATTTCAGGACACCAGTTGCTGTACATTTTACCAAAGGGGAGAAAGTACTCCCTAAAACAAAAGAACAATACCATAACAAACTCTTTTGGAATCAACATTGATTTTAATATGGATTTAAATCGAGAAATAAATATTAAGTTTTTCATATAATGTAGAATGATTAGTGGCTAAACTGTTTTTTATTGCAGACAATTCTAGCTTTAATAGAGTATTGCAGTGTTAAAGTAAAGTGTTGTTAGGTGTTTAAATGCTGTAATTATAAAATATACACAGCTCCAGGGTCCCTGAACTCAAGTTAGCTCAGGACCCTGTGCTAAGTCTGTGTGGAGTTTCATGTTTTTGGGTTTTCTCAGGTTCTCCGGTTTCCTACCACCTTCCGAAAACATATCAGGAGGTGGATTGGCAAGACTAAATTGTTGGCAAGACCAAACTGGGTTGACTAAACCTCATGCCCAGTTTTCCTGAGATAGGCTCTGGATCCACCACAACTCTGAGCAGGAAAAAAGCAGTTACTGAAGATGAATAAATGAATAAATGAATTATACCAGAGGTTTAGTTTAGCCCTTGTGTTAATGCTGTGCACCAAAATTAGCTTTGTAGTATCCTCATTTAGCTTTTCTCTTTATTCCCTTTGGATGCAAGTTCTGAAATGTTCCTGAAGCTGTTATAACATCACAAAGCTTTTCACTTCCTTTTATAGCAAAGCAAAGCCCCCTTTCAACAAAAATAAGCCATGGACTATTATTACAGCTGAAATGTATAAGTGTATCAAACACCATAATGGGATTCTTAAAGGGTATCTGTCAAGAATAAAGATTAAAGATTAAAGAATGCACATCCTTTCAAGTCTGCAGTTCTCTTTTGAGAAATTTATTTGAAACACAGTTCTTTTACATAAAAAAAAAAAAAAAAAAAAAAAAAAAAAATCAAATATAACCCGAGGGTTTTGGCTTTCAGTTCCATTACGTAGGGTGTGTATATATATGTGTGTGT
The DNA here is from genome assembly GCF_027358585.1 of Pangasianodon hypophthalmus. NCBI lineage: Eukaryota > Metazoa > Chordata > Actinopteri > Siluriformes > Pangasiidae > Pangasianodon > Pangasianodon hypophthalmus. The sequence continues at coordinate 18,364,167 of NC_069721.1, forward strand.
ATGTATGTGTGTATGTATGTGTGTGTGTGTGTGTGTGCGCGTGTGTGAGAGAGAGAGAAAGAGAGAGAGAATCAGGGATGTCTAGCTCCACCTGCAGGCACTGGCATGAGCGCCAAAGGGAACCAAATTAGAGTGAGTGTAAACAGTGAGGGGGAAGGATTTGAATGTAACACCTCCATTCCACCAGGCTTCCAAAGGGAAGCAGCTTCCAGCACCACCTGCTTAGCAGGGAAAGGAGAGCACGCTTCAGTTTAAGACTCCTTGAATTCCACACGCAAGAAGTCACACAGAGCAGAGTCCAAAGATCAGCAGGATTAAAAACTCCACTGGAGAGAGACAGAGAGAGTCAGAGAGAGAGAGAGCACCATATTCCTCTAGTTGTAGGTCCCAAATGAGACGCTTGAGTTGAAGCTGTGAGATCAGCTTTAGTCTTAGATGATCACTGGCCTTCCAGATCACACAAGCTGCTTAAGGATCTGTCAGTTGCCCTCTATTACAGAAGGCAGAAAGCAATCTGGAAACCTGTGAACTACATAACAAAAATAACATCTCAGTGTAATAAGATCATGGTGCTGAATTTTACTGTAAGACATTTAAAGGAAAATTTCACCCTGAAACACATTAAAGATGTTTATATTGAAATATTTGTGATGTGCTTAGAGATTCATAGTGCTAAATTGATGGTTGGTGCTGTATTTCAATATAATTATTGCTATATTTCATTATTCCTATTTTGCTGTTAGCCTTTCAAAATAAAAGAACACAAGCTTCTTTTCTCACTCAGTTTTTCAGACATGTTTAACATCAGATTAATGAGAAATCCAAAGTAGCAAATGGATTCAATGTTTCTGAATGCAATTTAGAGTTACATTTACAGCATTTAGCAGACAGACTTAGACACTTACATTTTTTTTTAAATCTCATTTACACAACTGCTTAGTTGATGGTTAAGGGCCTTACTTAAGGGCCAAGCAGAGGCCACTCGGAAGTACTGGGATTTGATCTCATGACCTTCTAAGCAGTAGTCCAACGTCTTAACACATTGAGCTTAACCACTGATATACTGCTACCTAGCAGGGACTCGACTCAGCTAGTTATCAATCTAACAAATGATGTGCACGATGGCATTACTGGCTTTAAAGTTGAAGCTTTGGAAGCTGATCTGTTTGAGCAGAGCGTACAGATGAGAAGGTGAGAGAGCTGGACAGACTAAAGGACTAATCGCTGCTGCATCACTTTCTTTACGTAGAGATGAAGCAAAGGCTAATTCCCAATGACATCACTATCGGCATGTAGTCGCATGGTATTGTGGATAATGTACGAAATTGTTCACCAAATTGACAATAGAGCAACATGTTGATGAAATTTGAAACCAAAAGAGTACAGAACTTCTTTACATAATAAATCTTAGATTAATATGTAAGTCTTTCAGGGTGGATTTTTCTACAGATCAAATAATAAAAGAGAAGCAGCTGGCATTTTAAAATGACAGTGAAAGACCACTGTAAGCATCTAAGCTTCACACACAAATGAACATTTCTTTAATGAAGGAGGAAACATTAATCTACGATAACATTAACAGTGTTAATTATCTGAATTACTCACAACAAAGTTGCTGTTTGTTATCTTTGTGTTCTGTGTGTTAGTTCTGTTGGTACTCACCATTTCTGGTCTGTTGGAAGAATTATGACCAAAGAATGAAGGCTAAAGAAAAGAACAAAAATAAAAATAAAAACTGAACATGGAAATGGAAAAAATGAAATAGAACAGACAAGAGAGAGAAATTGGGGAAGTCATTCAGGAAAGAAACAATCACAGAGACCGAAGTCAAGACCTGTCTGAAATTACTGAGTCGCGCACACACGTGCACTCATACACAAACACACGCACATGTACTGTACATCATACCTTTTCTTCCAGTTCCTTAATCTGTCGTTTCTGTCCCTCAATCCATTCTTCCAGCTCTTTTATTCGCTGTGTATGGATTAAAACACACAGGTAGATAACGTGTAATGAATGAACCTCCATTACACTATGTTGTTGTTGTTGTTTTGTTAATCCAGGAAACAACATGTGCTTATAAAAATGTTTTTCAACAATTATTAACATTCCTTAATGAAATCCTTCTGGATGTGGATGTAATCTAAATCTAGTAAGGTTCTGAATGTAGAAAAAACAATGTTGAAGTAAAGGATTTGAAAATATCCAATGCAATTCCATATTCGTAAGTGTGGTTTATAAGGATATTAAAGAAAATGGAAATATGTGGATATGCTAGCTTGATTGTGCAGGAGACAGCTTTTCAGGGCTATAGGACATGATGTGATTGTGCGAAGTGTGGCAGAGATAAGCATTCTTCAACAGTACTAACTTTCAGAAAATGCAATTAAACACAAGTGGTCATGTGTGTGAAAAATGCTGCCCAAGCAGCCCAGGACAGCTCAATCAGAGGAGAACAAGAAACACATGCCAAATGTGCTATTACAGAGCGAAATCAAATATTAATCCAATCTGCCTCAGTTCTCCTCACGTCTCCTTCCCCTCCAGTGTTGCTGTGATTACCTGTTGAGCGTGCTGTAGTAGCTCCATCCTCTCTCTGAGTATCTGAGAATCCTTCTCCCGTAATTCACTAAGCACCTGCCTCTTCCACTGATCGACAGCTCTCCTCAGCGAATCACGTTCCTCCTCTGTCAGCAACTCAGACACTTTAGCGCCTGCCTCTTCCTGCTGGATCGCATCGAACAGCATGGCCTCCAGCTCCAGGATCCGCTGAGAGAAGACAGAGAGGAGAGACATGAGGAGAGAGAGATGTGGAGAAGGAAAGAGAGACATGAGGAGAGGGGAGAGAGAGACAGGAAGATAGGGAAAGACAGAGAGATGCAAGGAGCAGGGAGAGAGAAAGAAAGAGAATGACATGAAGAGAGGAGTGGAGAAAGAGAGATATGACGATAGTTAAAGAGAGAGAGATATGAGGAGAGGAGAGAGACATGAAGATAGGGAAAGACATAGAGATGCAAGGAACAGGGAGAGAGAAAGAGAGAGAGACATGAAGACAAGGGAAGACAGAGATATGAGGAGAGGAAAGACAGTGTGAGACATGAGAAAAGGAGAGATCAAGAGACATATAGGAATAGAGATCAGGAGAGGGGAACAAGAGGTGAAGAGAGATAGAGGAGAGAAAGAGAGATGGAAGAACAGAGACATAGAAAGATAGAAACATGTAGGAGGGATGAGAGGAGATGAATAGACAAATGAGAAATGGAGAGAGTAAACACATAGTGAGAGGGGAAAAACAAGGAGAACAGAGAAAAGGAGAGATGGAAGAATAGATGACAGAAAGAGAGAAAGAGAGAGAGAGAGAGAGAGAGAGAGAGAGGGTGGGGTGTGGACCAGTGATGACCAAACAGCACCAGCAGAGGGCACAAAGAGACAAAACGGACAGCTAATGTAACATTAATTACAAATGATAAATTTGTCTATTTTTAACACATGATGTAATTTTCTAACTGTTAATGAGGGTTGACTGTAATCCTGTAATCCACCTTATTAGCCTGATCCATTGACTGTTTCCTGTAGTCCAGTTCTTCATCTAAATATCCTTTCTGTTTACTGAAGAGCTCCTGTGGAGGAAGAGACACGAGAGGAAATGACATCACTACAATATAACACCAGAAAACATATCATTTAAAAGTGAGACTGGCCATATCAGTAAATATTATACACCCTGCTGAGCTATACACTTTTACAAGTGATTTCATTCATAATTCAAAAACAGGGTGTTTTACCAACTTCAGAATTATTGGCACCCTTCAAGGGTATGGTCAAAAATGACTGTATAAAATAAACATTACACACAATGATTCAAATTTTAACGAATTCAAAAATTGGAGAAACTATTCACAAAATCATTCTAATAAGATATTTTTATTTTAAATACTACTGTTTTCTCTAGAAATTTCTTTCATGTTGCAAAATTATTGACACCCATAAAGAACATGTAAAATACATGCAAAAACAGAATTAGAAAATAATCTCTCTCTCTCTCTCTCTCTTTTTAAATTGTATTCAGTCTACAAAACTTTATTGTTGCCTTTGACCATGGGGTATAAATATTTGATTGCACACATGTAAAATCTCTCTGCCATCCATAACTACAGTGAAAATCATAATGCTTTCAACACAAAAGACATTAATTGTGGAATTTTTTTATACATGTATTCATCTTTGCTCATTTTCATGAAGAATGATTTTTGAACTGACTGTAGATCCAATGAAATCAACAATTTTTTGGTAAAGTATATGCATTTACCTTCTCATTCTCGATGTCCCGCATTTTCTGCTGTAATGCTGATTTTGTCACCTCAATGTGTTCTAGCCACTGGAAGGAAAAAGAAACAACATGAAAAACTGGAACAGAATCAATGAAAGAAATATGAATAGACGGAGAGTACAAACAGTACCTTTTCTGCTAAAGTTAATACTGTCCTGGCGTGGATGATGGCCACTTGCTCCTCATTGCTCAGATTCTGTATGACAGTGAATCAGATGTAAAGAGTCATTTAAAACACTAAGATCCATTTGTACAACAAACAGTTGGGCATTGTCCCTAGGCGTCTTTAGACACACACAGTTATGTATGAAATGAACATACACTTACGGCGTTATCCCCCAGAATGTCCAGTTTCTTCATCAGGTCTGTGATGATGATGTCCTGATAAATGGGAGAAAGCATTACAGGGCAGTTATGAGCTGAATTTCTAAAGAATCAGATCTAATCAGGTATTGAGAAATAAAAATACCCACTACATTCAAAAAGCACTTTATTATTTCAGTATAAAAAGTTATATGCAATTGAGATTATGTCAGTGAGACCCAGCTGACCCACTGCTTTTTAATGCACGAGTTTCATAAATGTTTGTTACTATAATGTAACTATTTTATAGTTTGAAAATCTTTCCTGAAAACAAACCAAATTTGTTAACTCATGTCCCTGTTTATACACAATTCATCAGTTTTACTTAAAAGAGAAAGAAATCCTATTTTTCCATAACTTTTCTTGAAAAATGACCCCACCACTTTAAACATTTGACTTTTTACCATATCAACATGCATGCATGAGCGGAAAAAAATAATGACCACCAAATAACATTTTTCACAATCCAATCATACCACAGCAGATTAAATTAACGTACAGCCATTTATTATTTCATGACCAAATATCTTCTTTCACTCATCAATCCATCACATTCCAGAAGAAAAATGTATTATGATTTGTGTTTCATATTGTTTCTAAGTGTAATTTATTTTACAAGTCATGTACCAACATAAATGTGAAATCTAGCCTGGAGATTTTCATCAATAAGACTTCCTAGGAAAATGGATATCTGTGCTCAACATGTGAGCTAAATGAACTATTATATAAAGTCTGAACCAGTGTTATTGGTCATACATGGTTTAAATCTATCGACTGTTGCAGTTAATAAGCAATCACCTGCTGGAATACATCATTAAGCAGCCATCGAGAGCTCCGTAATTAAGATCAGTGACCAGAAGATTGCAAGTTCAAATCCTAGTATTGTTATAGAGCTGCTTTACGGGTTGAGCCCATAGAGAAGACCCAGTAACACTTTCTATGAAGGTCATATTTATAATGAACGATGAATACATTCATATCATGTTATAGTACACGTCTGAGGCATTAAACATATTATAAATATTAATAAAAAAGCATTACACTTTACAGCTACTTTTAATATGCCTTATGAATTGTTAACATGGTGCATTATAAGTAGCCAGGCCCACTTTGTATAGCACATTATGAGACCTGGCTTGATTTCTTTTAATAAACAATGTAACTATAGCAGAGAGATTATCAGGAAATCAAACTATATAACTTTAAAGCTTCTGAAAGAACCTGTCAGTGTGTTGTACAGTGTGTTGTAAACATAATGCACTAAGCAAACTGGGACAGAATTTCTTTGGTAATGGCAATATACTGTATATATTGTTATAAACACTACTTATACTGAATCCTGTTAACAACTTTAAAATGCATTATAAACATTGCTATAAATGGTGATTACATTTACATAAATAATTAGAACAATTTGTACAATGCCATATGAATGCATTATAAAATGGTATGAATGTACTCTTACAGTAGGTCATTATATACAGCCTTCATAGTAAGTGCTAGTGAAGGTGCATTAGTTAATATTAGTCTTTTTTTTTTTAAGACTAGGTCTCTAATGGTTAGGTGGGTTTGATATTTGAAAGATTCCCTCCCACATTCATGAAGGTCCGCCCCCAGAATCTTAGCTAGCCCATACAGTATTTATAAAATGACTAGCAGGAGGTGCATCCAAATGCAAACAAGCATTCTGGACCGGAAGTCATTTTCCCAAAACATGTTTTCTCAGCAATTTAATAAACCTTTGCTAAGGCCATGGCTTAACCAATTGTTTTTTTTTAAAAATTATGTTCTACATATCTTCCAGGTTATTTGTACATGTAAGGAATAAAAAGAAATCGACTATTGCACCTTTAATGCTCAGGTCTAGGACTGAATTGATTGAATGTCTAAATGAATGTATCTCTATAATTTATATACTTATGTACCTCAGTAGTTAACACATCTATGTTTAAAAGCTAATAACAGATTGTTGTTAACTCATTGGTATTAATGGAACTCACAGTGACACCCTCAGCCTGAAGGTACACCTGCAGTGGACTCATACCCTCTGTGAAGGGGACATTCTGGAAGTTTATGGCTGGGGATCTCCTTTCCCTCTCCTGGAGAACACAACCAATGAAATCAATCAGGGAAGTCCAGCTCACAATTATGAGATTTTTTTTTGTGGATCAGGATTGTGTGATCAGAGAAGATGTAGCTATGCCATCATGTGCTGAAGAGAATAGCTAGATAAGATGTGATCAAATTCTAGTGACATCCTGGTCAAACTTACTTCAAGTTCAAGAATACGGAACTCCAGGAGTTCATTTTGGTCTTTTGCGTCCTGAATTTCGTGTTTGAATCGCATCTCTTCTGTCTCCATATGTTTCACCTGAGGGAAAATACAGATGTGAACATGTCAAAATTCTGCTGGCTTGACGGTTGTGGAAATGGAGTTTTACACATGGACTATAAAGTACATGGCAGTGATTGAATATTGAAGCTAAAATGTTTCTCTAACACCCTCTTGTAGTAAGACGGCAGTAGAAATTTATAACCCTGCTCAAACCCATATTAATGAATAGAGCAAGTGGCAAAATAACATTTCAAATTACATGTCTAATCAATTGTCCATCACAATAAATGTGTTTTATAAGTATTACTGAAAGATGTTTAGCAGGGTGTTATGCCATGTCCAAATTTGGCACCTTAAGTTCAAAAGTTTCAATATTTATTTGGTGAAAGTTTCTCATATTCAGAGTCGGTTTACGCAGCTGTGTAAGTCAATTTTCTGGGCTATGCAAATCACCTGTATTTAGTTCACGCCTTTGAGCTTGATTTTTCTTGAGTAGAAACACCCAAATCAAGATTACTTAATAGCATCTAGACTGCGTGTGCTTTTAAACACAATCACTTGCCTTTAAATCCAAAAAAAAAATCACGGATAGAAAATTTGGAATAAAGGAGGCGATAGTGTTTTTTTTCGTTAGTTTTTTTAAAAAATTGCTGTCAAATGTAATACAATGTAACGTAAAAGCAAGAAGCAATTAAAAATAAAAAAATATTTAAAAAAATACAACGTATACGTAAAGTTGTAGGAACTTGAAAGTACAGGGTACTGCAGTAGTAATTTTGTGGGCATTTCCTCCTTCCTCTTTCACTATTATGGATATTAAAGCATTTATTTATATTTCTGCTTAATGGCTTTCGGTGGCTTTATTTACTTCTGAAAATAGCGTGCTGCATGCACCAAATGAAGAGCTTATTCTTCAACAGGCCTAAGTGTTACTAAATGCAGTCACTGTGTGTGCTCCTGGCATGAAGAGAGGACGTGATCAGAATGAGTACAAAAGATTTTGATATAAACACACACACACACACATGTGCATGCACTGGTTTTACACAACACACCTTCTCGACAAGCTCCTGGTTTCTCTGGTATAAGGCCTGTTTCTCCTCAATCCACTTTGTATCCTAAAAGACAGAAAAAAAATTACATGTAGCTTTAATTACCATGCAAAATGATAGCAATGAAGTAACAGTAAATAAATATCTGGAAAAGCCATCGGATGTCGCTGTAGCTAAATCCTGGCAAACAGCCAAAAAAAAAAACAAAAAAAAAACAAGATTTTGAGTTTGAGCCAAAACTGGGTTTTCCTGCCTGTATGATACATGAGAGATGACGGTGGATGAGAAGCCAGTTGAACAAACGCTGTGTTGAAATAAGTCAGGCTGGCTAGAGATATCTAAAGCCACGGTAGCTAAGTGTGATTTCCTCACACAGTAAATGTCTTTGGATGTTGGATAGTAAAATTGACATAAGCCTAATCGACTCAGCTTGTAATCAACCGCCTGTCAAAATATCCATGATGCTCTTGCACAGTAGTCAGAATTTTTAGATACAACTGTCTCCCTTTACACTGTTTTTGGGGGTAACCAGACTTTAAAATGCTAGAACTTGTGGTTGAGATACATGCAAAAGGGAAGCATTATGGATCAGGAGAATCCAGGTGAAGCATTTTCCGAGCCTGGCACACAAATATCAACAGTATGCCCTCTGCGTGTTCTCGTAATATGAGCATGTGACAAGGGTGAAGTTTTAAAATTAACTGCTGCACCTCAATTTTAATCAAGCTTTATTTTGAAACTCCTTTAAAAACTTTGTTTGGTGAGACTTAGACTGGATTTAATGCACTGGATAATAGCCATATGTCAGTGGACTTCACTGTTCACTGTTTCCACTTGGTCTGTCTTTTCCCAGCTAAATGACTAAAGGGAAGTGACATCTTTGTTCTTTATGCACCGTCAGAAAGACACACTCAAAGTCCACTCACACTCTCACTGGAAAGCAAGAGCACTGTGCCTCCCCAAGCAATTTATCAGCCAGCTATCTCTAAAAGCCCAGAGAGAAAAACTACAGCCATGCTCTCCTAACTGACGTTCAGAGATTTTCTTCATAAGAGCAATCTGTGAGGCTGTTTCCACAGTAATTTGTGAAAGTGTGTGTGCGGGTGTGGGGGAGAAGTTGAAAATGAGTCTCAGTACTGAGGAAATCTCTTCATGAGTGCAGCCATGGTGGCCATGGTGGCCATGTGGGAAGTGGTAGCTCAGTGATTAAGATGTTGGACTTCTGATTGGAAGGTTGAGAGTTCAAATCCCAACATCCCCAAGCTGCCACTGCTGGGCCCTTGAGCAAGGCCCTTAACCATCAACTGCTCAGTTATATAAATGAGATAATTGTAAGTCAAGGACATCTGCCAAATGGTCAATAGGAGAGGCATGTGTAGAGATGCTGCAGGAGTACCTGGCCCTGCTGACTCAGCACACACTCCAGGTCTGTTATTCTGCTCTTGTAGCGGTTTACCTCTGCCTGCAGCTGCTCTCGTATCTGTACAAGACAAATAGTGACATCACTGAAGGTTGTGTTAAAAATATAAGCCTAAAACTATTTACTGTAAATAATAGACAGCCTTACATTTCAGCCTTACATGAAATTTCAGCTGCAATAAAGCCTGATAAATTCTGATACACACTCAGGTCCAAGTCTTATCCTATCCTACTATCATATCACATTATAGTAATTTACCTTGACTTCTTTTTCAGCATCAAAAGTTCCTCCGACCTGTTCCTGTAGCAGTGCATAGGCACGCTGCAAAGCCTGGTACTCCATCGTCAGCTGACGGAACCTGAGCTCCGTCTCCTCTTTAAGCATTCCCTACAAATATTACACATATGAGTGAGTAGCAACACATACTCAAAAAGATAAACACATAAACACACGGAGCAACTCTATCACAAAAATATGTGCACCCAGGTGCACCCACCTCCTCATCCATCAGATCCTCATCAGGTGTACAGGGCGTTCGGTCTGTATGGTAGGACATGGACGAGCCATCAGAGTCTATGGAGCCTTCTTCATCATAGCCATAGAATGTCTCAATGACTGGCTACAGGAAAGAAAATAACAGAGATGCAGTTATGTAAATGGTGCAAAACATATTAATGACTTGAAATATTATAACAAAAAATTCATTTATAAAGGTAGATTTCCAAATATGTGTACAACTGAAACATAGTGCAGCAGTTGAGGCATCATAAGTAACACCGTTAGCACATGGCAGTGCTAGCTGGTAGTTTATAACATAGAGGAAGCACAGGTATCTGATACTGAGGTACATACTGTATTTGTATGTATCCTGTTTTTTTCTGTTTCATCTGTTGATCTGACCTCCTGTTTAAATCGCAGTCTCTCTTCATAAACAAGGGCATGAAATTACTTTTCTGAAACCAGGTTGTTAGTAGTGTCTGCCTTCTAAGCTGCCAACTCTGGCACAAGGTACCTTACAAACCTTGAGACTCCTCTTCCTGCGTGTCGGGTCCTGCCTCCTGTACCTGAGCAGCATATCCCTCTCCTAAGAGATCAGAAAAACAGGAATTTCAGCCCAAAATATGACTTCATGACCATAATTTATATGAAGAATTCATTTCTTGCTAATTAAATATTTTTAGTTGCTAAGATTATGGGATTCTTATTCATGAAATAAACATGACTAGATCACTAATAAACAACCTAAGACCTGGTAGACCTGCAAAAAGAAACAATCAAAACAAAGCTGACCCAATGCTTCAGAACACAATGCATGTATTGCATGATTTCTACTAAAAAAAGGAGCATTCTGTTTTCCCCACCTCACTCACATAGGTTAACATGGATATTTGGAATGCAAATGTTATTCATCCTTTGAGAAAAGAAAGGAGGTGTATAATATTAACACTCCTTCCATAGTGAATTCATTACTGATGATATTTTTGTCTTGAAAATGTAAATGTTGTTGCTCATGTAAATGGAGAAGGATAAATATTGAAGTGTAGTGCACAAAAAGCAGATATTTAGAGATAAAAATGAGGTTTGGTTATTGTCATATGCTGCATTACTGTGTGAATGTGGCTGTTTTACACTATACTGAAGTGCAGGTGATCTAATGCAAAATTTCCACCTGGAGTGATGCAGTTTAAGCTACTTAGCCGACCATAACTAAATATGAGTCCATTTACAATCAGTCATTTCATTTTTATTAACCATCAAGACTATATCCACATAACAGAGCAGGTATAATTACACCAAAGAGGTAATTAAAATAGATTTGAGCCAGATCGCTCAAACCACTTCAGGAGGTCTGAGACACATTTTAGCCAAATGTTACACAAGTGGAAATACATCCATCTCTCCAAACAACTTTAGACAAACAAAACTGCTTGCAGTATATGACATAATAACAAGTGGAACATACAGAAACTGGTAAAGTTAGTCCCATCGTCTGAGTTTTAGGAAATTTAAAAAGAAAGTCACACAGAATTCTTGATGTGGTGACTGACTTTTACATAAACCAATAGAAAAGAACCAAGGGTGATGGTGGTCAAGTGCTAAGAGCTGATTCGCATCAGACTTTGATCCGACTAAGAATTACTTACTGTTTCCGTACTTAGGTCTTCTTTCTTCAATACATCTGACTAACTACATTAAAGAAAAACCACTACTTTCTACTCATTACATCTTATTTCTCTACAATAATATATTTATTTATATTTATTTAAAGTCATAAAGTGATCCTTTAGTATCAGACACCTTCATGGAGTCAATCTATATCCCTAACAAACCTAAACTTTAACAGATCTGACAGTATGATACTGACTGACCATCTGATACTGCTCACACTTATAGTTATCAAGGCAGTTTGTATTGTGAGAGCTAGCTATTAGCATTCAGCTAGTTTGGATCATCAGAGTTATTATCATGCTAGCTAATATCTGACAGATTATTGTTAGTCAGAATTAGTTAATGTTTTCCCATATTCCTTGGTTCCTTGGTGAAAGAGGCAGTAATTCCCTGTAAACAAGGTCTGTAAGCTGTACATCAATGCTACAACCATTTTAAATAATAAAGCACAGCTAAACATGTACACTATATGGCTAAAAGTATGTGGACACCTGACCATCACACTCATATGTGCTTGTTGAACGTCCCATTCCATATTTATTCCCCTTTGCTTTTATAATAACCTCCACTCTTCTGGGAATGCTTTCCACTAGATTCTGGAGCGTGGCTGTGGGGATTTGTGTTCATTCAGCCACAAAAACATTAGTGAGGTCAGGCACTGATGTTTGGTGAGGAGGTCTGGGGTGCAGTCAGCATTCCAGTTCATCCCAAAGGTGTTCAGTGGGGTTGAGGTCAGGGCTCTGTGCAGAAAACTTGAGTTCTTGCACTCCAGCTTTGGCAAACCATGTCCTCATGAACCATGCTTTGTGCACAGGGGCATTGTCATGCTGGAACAGGTTTGGGCCTCTTAGTTCCAGTGAAGGGAAGCTGTAATGCTACAGCATACAGAGACATTTTATACATGTGTGTGCTTCCAACCTTGTGGCAACAGTTTGGGGAAGAACCACATATGGGTGTGATGGTCAGTGTCCACAAATGTGTATTTAGTGTAGTATATAGTGTATTTACACACAATTAATCCTTACTTAAGCACACTGAGAAAAGTTTTTCATGTCATCATGCCAGTTGTATCAATAAAAGAATGAACATGTTTAGGTTTTGAAGACAGAACTTACTATTACACTCTTCACGTATCCGGCAGTTTCAAGTGCCTGAAAAAAAAAACAACCAATAAATTATTATCCAGGACAAGTGAAGTAAGACATACAACCTGATAAAACTTTTTTATCAATCTCTCTATCTTTGGAATTAATTTCATCTACATGTTTATTGCCACCATAATGTTTATGCTCTATGCTAATATATTTCACTAGCTCTAATTGCTAACCTGAAACATTTCAAGGCTGGCTGAAAGCAAATAATTGCACATGTAATAGTCCTTGAGGGGCGTTTGTGTGTGAGTGGGAGTAAACAGGAGAAAAACAGAAGGCTGCACCTTAGATAAATCGTCAATGATGTTTTGCTGCTCAAGGACCTGCAGACGTAAGAACTCCATCTCCCTTTCCTCATGGCTCTGGTCCAGGTCATTTAGAGAGCTCGGCCTGCGCAGAGTCCCCACCTTCTCCCGCTGACAGACACAACACACTGCAGTAAGCAACTAATACACACCACTTCACATGCACCACTGTTAGCTTAACATTATCCACTAGTCTCTACATACCACACTATTAGATTAGCATTGGCACTTCTCTTGTTAGTTTAGCACTGGTCAGTAATCTTAGTGTATATGCCACACTCCAGTCAGACTAATCTTCCCTCTGCATCATTAACAACGTAAAATACAGTATGTCGTACAGCATGTTGTATGTTGTACCATTACAGATATTAAAGATAACACACAGAAAGAGGTAGTTTTAACCTTTGTAAGTGATTTAGCACTTAATGCTTAGCATATTATGTCAATCAGTCATATAGTTTTACTGGCTATGTCACTTAAAGTGTATAATAATAATAATAATAATAATAATAATAATAATAATAATAATAATAATTACAATGATGCATCCTGGATGCTGTGTTCAGCCAGCTAGCTGCTTGCAGGTTATGGAGGTAATGTTTAGCTACTGCCCTGATAGCATCATAATATATAATATGGTAGCCTATACCTATAATTCTCAATTAATAGAATTGTAGATGGTCATTATTAAGCCAGATATCCTTTTTTTTTTTTTTTTTTTTTTTTTTTAGCTTTCTACCACATGGCACTGTTAGCTTAGCCCCAATCATCCTAATGTTCCCTGTGCACATTACATTACAACTGTATAATATAGTGATGAGCATAATGGAACCAAATGTAGTCACAGTTTTAAAGATAGTATAAGAGGTTTAATAAGTGTAATACAGACTTTTTTATTTTAATGGTGTATAATTAGCTCTTTTTGCTATTAATCAGAGGTACATGTTTTGGTTTAGTGGTTGGACTCTTGCAGGCGATTTAGCTATTACACTAATAGTGTCTTGGTGTTACAGCATCTTAATTATTACCTTATTTTATTTAATACGTACATTTATAGGTGTGATGGATAACTAAGCTAACTATTTAGCTATTTGTGTTTAGCTACTACAATGATGACATTAGCCAGCTGGCCCCTAATGCTAGCTCGATAGCTATAACAAATTGGTTTCATCATTTTTTTAAGATTATTACAACATCTTTTAAATGTGTTTTAATCTGGGACATAAGACATCATGTGATAGGTTGTGAATTTAGTGTAAGCAATCTAGTTAAAAAACGTGTGATTTCAGTAGTCTATGGCATCTATGGAATCTAAACCAGCTTGAAAGGGGGATTTTTTTTTTAGGACCGGTAAGGATAATTCTTCAATGTATCAAAGCAAGCATAATGCTCATTTTGAGTGAAAAGGTCAGGTGGAAAGACAGTGGGTATTTATGAGTACTGAAACCAAGCTACTTATTTATATCTTGTGTATATAGATGATTGATTCTAATGGCATGACTGGTATTTGAAGACCACCAGCCTTCAATTACTCAAGCTATGCTGTGCAAAAATCATATTTCAGTCATGACAACTCTCGGAATGAGGTTATCAGCTGTTATTGATAGGAATGGAGTGTAAGTAGGTTTGGTCTTGGTGGACTAGATCTGCTATGCTGCTGCTGCTGAGCGAGAATGAATACTAGCTCTGATAGACTTGCACAGACATAGAGAAGTAGAGAACTATGCTGCTGCTCCAAAGGGCACAGAAGGAGGACCTACTAAATCTAGTGTGCCTGGACCGGGGAGCCCAGAACTTATTTAACTGTGACTGATGTCTGGGTTTAGACTAAACAGGTGTCTGCATGATTGAGGTGAATGCGTGAAGTGAGTGTATTTTTTGTGTATCAGCGTTTATCAGCCATTATCAGCGTTTAACAGCATTTACCAGCCATTATCAGCATTTTACCAGCTGTTATCGGTGTTTTATCAGTCGTTATCAGTGTTTAACAGCATTTACCAGCCAATATCAGTGTTTTACCTGCCATTATCTGTGTTTTACCAGCCATTATCGGCGATTACCAGCCGTTATCGGCATTTTACCAGCCATTATTGGTATTTTACCAGCCGTTATCGGCGTTTTACCAGCCATTATCAGCGTTTACCAGCCATTATCAGTATTTTACCAGCTATTACATGTATTTATCCACCATTATCAGTGTTTATCAGCCATTATTGCGTTTACTGGCCATTATCCTGTTTGTCAGCGTTTATCAGCATTTACCAGCGTTTGTCAACGGTTTTCATCATTTACCAGCGTTCATCAGGGTTTACCAATGTTTGTCATCGGTTTTCATCATTTACCAGCGTTTACAAGTGTTTGTCATCAGTTGTCATTTGGTTGTCAGCGTTTACCAGCATTTATCAGTGTTTGTCATCGGTTGTCAGTGTTTACCAGTGTTTATCAGCGTTTGTCGACGTTAACTGATATTTACCCACATTTACTGGTATTTATTATCGATTATCATCGATAGTCAGCATTTACTGGACTAGGACACGAGATCTGGTAGCGCGCACAGGCCATAGCTGGCAAGTTAGTTGGGATAATAAAAGGTTCTGTAGACAGAGAAGCGTTGCTGATAGACTGCTGCACTGGCATCGAGGTAGCCAATCGGCGCACGGATAGAGTTTCATGGCTGAACTGGACATTTGGTTTACATGACATTATAGCAGTGCTTAATAAACATTCATATTTAAAACAACTGATGTGAGCTATATTCCAGTAAGACCCTCCAGGGTTATTTACAGTACACAGTAAAATTGATCTTCTTGTGAGCTTCATTAATGCGGCAGAAAGAATCAATCATTGTTATTATATTGTTGGTGGTGCACTGTGGTTGAATATGGACAATTAGATCCAAAACCTACAACATTACTGCAATTGAGAGAGAAACACAGAGTACAGCAAGTTCTCTGTTGTTGAGTATGAAAATAAAGCCATCCTGACTCGGTTAAATATAAAATGCAGGCAGTCAACTGATGATTCAAACACTACTGAATTATCTCAATGTGCATTATATGTTTAGGTTTTAAATGTAATCTGTGCGAAGGTTCAGAGCTTTTGGTTTATTATGTAAATGCTATTAGATGAAGCATGTTGAATGTGTGTAGCACCATTTCTATATTCTCCTGTGTGACGAAGCGTAGTTTGTTCTCCATGCGTCTGAAAGCGTGAGCCAGCTCTTCGTTCTTACGACTCAGACGCCTGTTCTTATCCAGAAGTGGTTTATACTGGCTTTCTGCCTCACGGAGACGCTTCAGCTGTGGAGTAAACACATTTACACGCATTATAATAGCAACCTTTACATAAATGGTCTATATAGCTGAGCAGCCGTACAATCGTGAATAAAGAGCCAGATGTACTGGCAGGTTTTGCTGAATATTAAATTGCAGGTTTAATATACTGATCTCTAATCCTGTCTTGATCGAGAAACATGATTATGTATCAGTGTTGTATCTTTGAGAATACAGCAAGGACTACTGTCACTTGTATTATCACATTACACTTACTAGGACATATTTATATCCTTTTATAGCTTCTGCTATTATAATATGTGACATTGGCAGGTTTCCTCTCAGTGTAGTTAGGAGAATTAAAGGCTCAGAGGTTAGGTTTTTGAGCTTGTGTTTGGAAGATTGTGGGTCAGGATGACTCCAGACTGCCACTGTTGCGAGTCTCAAAATCTCACACGCTCATTGATAAATGTCCTCAATTTGATCCACATGTTAATACGAAAACTGACATTCCAGTTCCAGTTGCCAAATTGCTTAAAATTGCGTAGCAAGTTTTGGCCCATTAGGTTTTTACATCTCAGTATAATTTCCAGGTCATTAGATCCACATCAACATGTTCTAAAGCATTTATTCAACCTTATATTTACTACAATAAGAGGCCGTGACCCACCAACTCATTACGTTCCTCCGAGAGAAGAGCGTTACGGTCTTCCAGCTTGCGAATGATGGCACTCAGTTCAGCGATTTTCAGCTGGAAACGACGAGCGTCCTTCTCATCCAACTGCTGTACCTGAAACACAAACCGACTGCAGAGAACTGGAACTAAACGCTAGAGTATCGTGTACAGCATAATCACACACTGAATGCCCGCTTTCAGGCTTCAGACATTCCTCAGCTGTTCAGGAAAGGCTATAGTTTAATTAAAAGTGTTAACAAATGTTTAACAATGAACTGGCTTGTGTTTGGATAGGACTATAACCCCTAGAAGACAGAAATAAGATGAAAGAAAAACCAATTCAACTGGGTTTTATGGAGATTGTTGTGATCACTTCCTTAGGCAATTTCTTTCAAAACTAGTAGCACAAAAGAGGACACAAGCATCATATGTAAGTTAAAATTACAGTATAGTGAGTTTGGAGGTGTAGCTTATTCTATGTACTCTCAGGAATGTTGTACAATTACTCAAACATGAAAATGTATCCTAAAGCTTGTCACTGTAAACACTGAGGATAATGTGTGAGATACATCTGAAATACGAAACATTGAAAGGCCACAGAGAGCAAATCCACTGGCAGCTGCTGCTGAATAAACACAGATTTAAAAAAAAACCCAAATACTAAAAGCAGCCAACTATACAAATTCAATACAGCAAAGAAAAAAGCTAAGGTAAAGGTAAAGGTGTGAAGTCAGTGTGTCGGTGGAAAATTGTGTGAATCTTACAGTCTGGAATGTATAAGATGTGTGTTTTCTCATCTTCTCTTATATTCTCACAGCACTACACAGGTGATATTTCTTGCAGTTATCACTCTACAGCAAGTGTCTGCCTTGGGGCTCACCACCAGCTAGCTTAGAAAAACAGTCTACAAGTGCAAGAAGCTAACAATGTAAGATATCGTTATAACAATATATTGGACTTGATAAATGAGATTATGAGAAAAAGTTAAATATCCAATATAGAAGGACCTCAGTTATACAAAATATACACCTTGAGAGGCTCATACCCAGTGCAGGAGACAATCTATTAATAACTCAATAACTCATGTTTATATCGTTTAAAAAGCAAGTGTAAGGGATAACTACTGGGGAAATTTATTATTTATATTTTTTTTTTAAAAAGGACAAAATGCACTGAGCTTCATCAGCCACAAGGAAGCAGCAAATATGCAGATGCAACAGGGTCAACCAACACAAATTAATTTGTGTTAGGTTTTGTTTATTATTATTATTATTATTATTATTATTATTGCATTTTATTATTATATGATTGCATTTTAGCCTGTGTATCAAATGTTTTTCTCTTAATGCATTAAGGACAAGCGTTAAGAAGTCCATTCACATGCTAGGACACAGGTATTGCAAAAGAAATAATTTAGAAACTGCTATTAAAGGATTTAAATAAAATATATATGTAGCAAAAGAAAAACAGAAAGCTTTCACATATACAAAACCCCAGTTTGGCATGGAGCAAACTGCCAGGTTTACAATCTGAGCTGAAGCCAGCAAAGGATCAGGAAAGTGTTTACAGTGAGTATAGACAGGGAAGTGGTTATCAAAATTATTAGTGTTCTTCTGAAGCAGGGTGTGGTGAATGTTGCCGTGTGTGCTGAAGTAACATAAACCAAACTGATGCAACACCAACCCAACAGTCTCTAACAAACTCCAAACAACCTCCTGAGATCCTGCACCAATTTTGTGTGATTACACTGTCAGATATGGTTTAGGTTTGAATTCATGACGGATATGGAATATGGAATATGGAAAATTGATGAAATCCCCAAATTTACGCTGTCGCATTTGGTTGGACAACTCACATTCCGGGCAATACAAAGCCAGTCTCATATTTTAGACTGTTTTCAGAGGAGTGTTGGGTTGGTGAGGTTTGAGCCTTAAAGCACCAATCATAAAATTCAGTTACAAGCTTAATTTCTGTGCCACCAGTAGCTCTGAGTAACCACCAATCATAGCAAATGTGCTTAGTGTTTCATATTGTTTGGTATGGGTTTACTGCCTTGTCATGGTTTACTGCTATGTTAATGCCTGTTCTAGTTTCTGTTCTGCCTATTCTGAGAAGGTTTAAGCATTTTTGGGGAATAAAAATCTAAATCTTTTATTGTTTTTTTCACTGGATATGAATAGGGTAAAATTCTTGAAATGCAAAATGAAAATTATCCAATCATGATTTTGCTTCATCGGTGTCTGGGTAAATACAGCCAGGTGATCTCACCCATTGGTTAGGACTTCAGGAGTTAGACAGAAGACCTTATATAGACAATTAATCACCATAATTAGGAATATACAGTAGAATTTAACATATGATGTGCACATTATGATTGGTTTGATTTAAAATTGTTTCATTACAAATATAAAATCTATGTCTTGGATCTAAAATGCACAGTTTGCCACTTAGATTCAGTAAAATGCCATGAACACTATATATATATGGTATGCACCCAACATGTAGAAAAAAATGAAGCTTTAGGAATCAGCTGAACACCAAAGCATGTTCAATGCCAAGCACTAAACCTTCACCAGATCATGATGACTTTTGTTGCTCTGATGATGATCATCATGATGCTCTGAAGAGGCTTGAGTACCAGAGCTACTTCCTGACTGGAGGCCATATTGATCTCTGAACAGCAGGTAGGTGCAACATTCACCAGGAGCACATTATTAGGTGGGGAGTGAAATTTGCTTACAGGGTTAGTTGTGTTGTCTGCTGTGTCTCCTGCACCGGGTGAATATGGAACCTCTTTCTTTGGGCTGAGGTCTCTGATCACAGCCAACTGATCGCTTACAGCCTGGTTCTGCTGCTGCAGCTTCCGAGTGTGAGCCGCCTGCACACCCAAGTCCCTCTCCAGACTGAGCACTGTGCGCTCTTTAACCTTAATCTCATCCATCTACAGGACAGAACACAGTATAGTCATGCACATACACGCACACACACAGATACACACTCAGATTACACTCTAGACCTGCACATAGCACAATCGTTTTCTTAGGCTTTGTGTCATTCTGGTCAGAACACAGTATATACTCTCTCCCTCTCTCTTCCCCCTCTCCCTCTCTCTCTCTCTCACACACACACACACAGTTGTCCTTCTGAGGACATACGTTTCCTCGTGCTGACCAAATGTCCCCACACACACTGTCTGCCCAAATAATGTGGTTACCATGGCAACACCGACATTAGCCTGTGATGGACCCCACCCATTTTTAATGAGTAGCAGCAATAAGATCGAGTGGTGCATGTTGAGTAGCACTATTATTATGACATTCACATTTGTAAAATTAAAAAGCAGGCTCAATTATTGTACAATGACTATTGATTGTTGATTGTTGTTGTCAATCCACTGAAGAAGAAGAATTAAAATGCACATATATACGTTCATAAAAATAAAGTTCAAGTAGTATTTTAAAAGTTACTTCAGACAAAAACTTCAGATACAAAAGCCTCGGACACAGCTCAGCCAACCACATTTTAGAACCTGTTTTACAATATGTTTTTTTTTCCCATAACACTGACAAAACTGCTTGTTAGCTTGATCATCATATCTGAACCGTTCATTTTTCTGCCACATATACCGGTCTACACTTTCTTTTTTTTTATTCCTGCATGTTGTCTGTTTTGTCACTATTTGACCTGGTCTTATCACAGCCTTTAAGTCACCATATTTGGCTTCCATAAGTTTAAAATAGAATAAAATGGTACACATGTAGACTATACAATCATTCATCATCAGTGACAGCTTGGACAGGATTGCAGGGGATCTGGAGCCTATCCCGGGAACACTGGGCGTGAGATGGGAATACACCCTGGATGAGATGCTGGTCCATTGCTACGCACCAGACACACACACACACACACACACACCTAGGTGCAATTTAGCATAGCCAATACTGACAAAATCTCTATCTTATAATGAACCATAAATGTATGCTGAATGACTCTGCAATGTGAGAGTAAGGAAATTAATACTGCCTTTACCCAGACTGCACACATCCCTGTTTTAAGTGGATTTTAAACTGCTGATGTGATTAGTAATCATCCAGCAAGTGACCAATTTTATACCAAATGTTTCTGCACAAACACCAACAAATATATTCAAACAGCAGATTCATAGTAACTACTGGTGCTGTAGTATAAATCACAATTTATGGCAGTGTTTTAAAAAAAAGGAGGCCTGAAACGATAAAACCTGCTGACTAAATGAACGATTTCCAACTGTCTCTCTCTTTCTCTCTCTCTCTCTCTCTCTCTCTCTCTCTCTCTCTCTGTCTGTCTCACACACAAACACACACACAAACATATGACACATGTGCACACACACTGATCACCGTGGTAACGCCTACCCTGGGTGTGTTGCTATGAGTCACCTGGCAAGTGGAGAGCAATAGTTAATTTTCACATCAGAGAGAGAGAGAGAGAGTCTGAAGAATTCAGAACATAGGGAATCAGGGGACTGAATAAATTCAGTGCTGACATATTAAGGATTTTGCAGTTAATAATATTTTAAGTATTACTACAGCCACAACCCTTGAACTGACAAGTTACTGATGTTTCTCTGAGGTTGTCTATTATGGGTGTAGCAACAGCCATTAAAACTGCATGTGAGCGTGCACTGTCCCTGCATGTTTTAAGTATGCATACAACATGGTAATAACTACTGTATAATCTATGCACACCTCCTTTGCTTAAAATACATTTTAGTATTGTAGTAAGTGAGCCCATGCTCCAAACGCTGTTGAACAAGAATTAAACCCAGATTGGAATTAAAGTTGGGTACAGATTTGCGGGAACGTTGGACAAACTTGTAGACAGGATTGATCTGATGAACATGTCTCTTTACTATGTCAAAACTGATATAAATAAAATAGAGAAAATTCAAATGCGGCTTGTTGCTGTTGGAGAAATTACAGCTTCTTGGCACAGAGCTAAACAGGAAACATAAGTCCTTCTGGTGCTTTATCACTAACCAGTACGCTCTCAGAAATAAAGATACCAAACTGTATGTTTGCTTGTTGATGGGGTGGTACCATCAAGGGTATATCTTTTGTACCTCAAGCATGTATCTTTCACCTGAAAATGTGAATATAGTATACCTTCAAAAATAATTTAAGGTCCACTGATGTCCCTTTAATGCTTTATACTTAAAGCTAATTAAAGGTACACTACATGCATCTTCGTGATGAATGTAAAATTTGAAAGATATGTCAAATTATGTCAAAAACTCAAAATGAAGAAAGCAGTAAGATGAAGTGCATTCTCTAGTATTAGAATACTTATCAGACTCTGAAATGAGCTCCGCCCCAAGCTGGAACAGAGCTGACCAGTTCTACCCTTTTTTATTAAAAGGAAGAGAATGGGGTCGGTTGGAGAGAAGGCACCAGACGCCTGTAAAATATGACAAACTGCTATTTTAATGTTCTAACAGCCAGCTTTATTAGCACTATTAGTGAACTATTTAGTATTTATTTTTCATTTGGACAAGATGATTGATGCCTCTTTTCTTGCTCAGTGTGATCTCTGATACAAAATTCCTAATGGACTGATTACCCGCTGAGTGCGCAAACCGTAGCTGGATGCCAGCACTGCCTAGCAACATAAAACACTGCACAGCTCCATCCTGCATCTTGTTGTACACCAGTTTTAGCTGTAGGGATGAGTGGAGGAGTGTGGCCTGGCCTTCATCCAACCATGAAAGGCAGGGTCATGCACAGCAAAGCCAAGAAACCACAGGGCTCTCCGAACAACACACTGCTTTAATGCAGTTCTACATCCTGCAGAACTCCGTGTATTAGCGTAGAGATGCTGAACATTGAAGGTTACTTCATTTAAGGGAAGCTATATCTTAAAAAGGTTATAAAGGTTTACGTACGATTCTTAATTTAGAAGATATGCAGATATAGGTGAAGGTGAAACGTAACCTGCTCACAACATTTGCTCTTCATCCTTTTAACCCACATAAAGCAGAAAGCTGTTTAAATGTAACATAACTACAGTTATTTCCCCTGTGATTAATAAAATAATGGTAATAATCCGTTCTCTCTAAGACCACTAAGCTCTTCTGTAATCCACATTCAACTCCACCAGAAGCTCCTCTGAAACTGACATTTCAGTATATGAGACGATGGAGTTTCTTCTTCAGGCGTCAGAGTGCATCATCCGTCTCGGAGACTAATCCGGTCACGCCTGTCACTCGCCAGTGTTATTTCATCTCAATTTATGAGCAGCTTGTTCACATTTAAACGTGCTCGACTGACATTTATGGTGTGAAAACAGACATCATGGATCAGTAGCTCAAAATATTTCACATTTAATTTTTAACAATTGCAATAATATGACCCAATGGGCTGATCCAACCTTAATGGAAATAGAGCTAGCATCTTATTAAACTTATTAAAAAGACTACTTTATTGAAGCCATTTTTACTATGTATATGGCATCAATCTCTGTGATGTCATGTGACCAATGATATGCTGATGCAAAAAATAATTTCTTTCCACAGCTAATAAGAAAGAATTGAGGAGACAGTGGAAAGACTGTATTAGCCAGCTGTGGATTGGGATCCTGTTTCTGCTCAACTACACTGAGGAGACTATATTTCCAAAACCCATGGATCAGCACAATTAAAAAATTCTCGAACAAAGACCCAAAGAAGCTCGTCAGTTTTTAAATTAATGTGGAAACACACCACATGTAAATGTGATACTTGTGCTACAGTCAGCATTGTCTCAAAAATATGCCCAATTTTCTAGCATTCTCTTTACGCTTGCAACAGTTGCAGCCCAACCATCATACTCTTATTGTAGCAAATTCATATTCATAACAATTCCTTTATTGATAAATTCGTTCCTTTATTCCAGTCAGGTAGTGGATGTGAGATGGGAATACATCCTGTGCATCACAGGGCACACACACACATCTTCAGACCTAGTGCAATTTAGAGTCGCCAATCCATCTACTGGAATATTTTTAGGTGAGAAGGTGAGAAGAAACCACAGATCCCAGAGGAAAATGATACAGATATGAGGAGAACATGAGTACTGTGTTATAGTTAAGGGTCAGCATGGTGGTGCTACATATATAGCCACTTCCATTTATATGTTGCCAGAGAAATAATTAGACTGGCTAACTGCCATTCTTCTTGACTATGAAAGAAAAAAAACATTACTGCAGCCAGGTGAGATGTCACCATGTCATTCATTTAAGACAACATGAAAGTAATTAGATACACTGAACCCCTCCAGCCATAGGAAAGTATATACCATGTGAAAGCAATAAACAGGAATTACTGTCTCTGTTTATCCGTCTTTCCGAGCCCTGGGTGGTGCTGATGTCAAGAATGCTGATGTCATCTAAAATCTGCGGAGACCACGGCAACATTCTCTGCATGTCCTTTTCTTTCTTTCCTTATTCACCTTATACTTATGCCACTGTACTCTCTTTGATTTTCTTCCCTCATTCCCTCCTGCTACTGATTAATATCTGCAGTCTTGTGTTTTATATGTAATATGTACAGAATGACCGGTAAACATACACACATTAAAACTGTCCCCTCCACTTCGCCATTCCATGTCATCCTGCACTGACTGTGGTAATGCGATTAAGTGCAGAAACTCCTGCTCTTCTGCTGTGCTAAATAAAGAGACCCACAGGACAGAGTTCTGAGGATCGATAACACCAACACATCAGCTGCAACAGCAGCACAGGACCTCTCAGCTCATCCTAGCTTTCTGCTGACCCAGCACACAGTGCAGCACATCGACAACATCACACGATCCATGCTTCAATCAATCAGTTTCTCATGGGAATGTTTGTCATTGTCATGCCTTTAGGCTGTCAGGTCTAGACATTATATTTGGAAGCTCACATCTTGTTGGATGAGCTTCCAGCAGTGATAACAGTGTAGCGATACCCTAATGACTGGCGCTTGGATATTGTAGATCTGTACCTAAGAACTGCTGATGTAATCATAAAGACTGCCGTGTGCTCATCCCAGACTCTTATTCACAATGTACTCATACAATATACTCATACTGAACATCATTTTCACACTTAGTACTCTTTGACTTTACTCTTCTAATGTATACTGTAATGATTTATAATCCCAGAAAAAGATGGATTCTCTTTTTAGTCTGGTTCCTCTCAAGATTTCTTCCTCATGTCATCTCAGGCAGTTTTTCCTTGCCACTATCACATAGAGTTTGCTTATTATGGATCTAAAGTTAGAAAAGTTAAAGAGCGTGTAGACATCCTAAGCAATAATATACTGTAAGTCTCAAACCCTGCTCCTGGAGCTCCACCATTTTTTAGCACCTTTCCAACTACACCACCGTGGATTAAACTCAGATGTACAGTACAACAGTTCCTGTCTAGACCCAGTCATTTCGTGCATCTTGTGCCAGGATTGTATTATTATTTAAACCAAAAGCATTTACACTAATGCTT
The DNA here is from genome assembly GCF_027358585.1 of Pangasianodon hypophthalmus. NCBI lineage: Eukaryota > Metazoa > Chordata > Actinopteri > Siluriformes > Pangasiidae > Pangasianodon > Pangasianodon hypophthalmus. The sequence continues at coordinate 18,389,733 of NC_069721.1, forward strand.
CTTTGGTTAGCTAGACTGAAATCTGATTACTAATCAGTTTATTATTCGTGATAACCAACTTCCTGCGATGTTCCACTTTTCTAGGTGTTCTATGCCAAATGTGAGTGTTACATCAAAAAAAAAAAATCATGATTTACAATGTATTCATTATGTTATAAACTGTGAGGAAGGCAGTAGTTATGGAGCAATGTTGCTTTAACGTATGCATAGGACAATTTTTTAGTTGTCTGATGTGACTTAAAAAAACAGATGCATTTCTACCTGCATAACATCTGGCTAAAATAAATCTCCGAAGCATTTTCTGATTTGAAGTTGTTTTAGTGGTTGGAATTAAAACTGTTATAACCCCATAAATGTCCAGGGCTAGTCAGCAGGTCCAGACTTACATTCCTCACCCTTGTGACTAAAGACTTATAACTTTCTTATTTTTGCACTTATTAAATAATAAACTGAATAAGGGTATAAATTGGTCCTGGGTGTATTTACACTATCAACATTAGTAGTATACTTATTGTAACTACAGTATAAGTTGTTTTGACTTACTGTAATTTGTAATGTAATACAATACACTTAAAAATGTTTAAACATTAATTTTTTTTTATACACATAAGAAACTCATTAAGAATATTATTTCCTTTCGGCAGAGGTGACGGGGATCTAATTAAATCAAAAAACCTACCCTGACACTCAAAACACTTGAAACCGCCAAGTGAAAACAGGTCCCTAGAGCACATTATTATGAAATTTATTTAAAAGTACGCTGGAAATAAGGAGTGCACTCAGCACCTGGTCCACTATGACTTACACACAACTTACAGTTTTCCTTGAAGAAACTTATAAACATGTTGTAGAGACCACACTAAGACTGAAGTTAAGTGTGTACCTTTATGCTAATTTTGGTCTTGTAACTCAGATTGTGGATTGGAAATGATGGAAAGAACAGAGTAGCAGCAGCACGCACCAGTCTGCGGATCTCCCTCTCACACTCCTTCTTGATGCGGTTGATCTCCTCTTGATGGAGGTGGTACACACTGCGGATCTCAGCGGCTTTGATCTTGTCAGCCTGCAGGGCTACATTCAGCGCCTCCTCCATCTGCCGCTTCACCCCCTTCAGCTCGGAGATCTCCTGCTGCAGGCGTGAGCGCTCGGCCTCGAAGCCCCGACGTGCCTCTTCCCTCACCTCCACCATCAGAGCCGACTTCACCTGCACACAGTGATTATTCACTACTGATATTTTTACTTCCATTTACATGGAGGAACTGTTATGAGAATGTGCTTGTATATTGTGGCTTTACTGATAACATCATTTTTTAAAATCTATTTTTAAATATAATTTTACTCATATTCATTTTTTAGGAATTTTTCAATTCTGGTTTCTGGGTTTAGCCTCAAATTTGATTTATTTATTTTTTTTTATATAAGTATGTGTAAATTCCATAAGTACTGCTTTATTCCAATGAAATGTAATAAAAAATCTCAGCTGATACTTATTGCAGAATGAATCATCATTTGAATCATCATTTATGCTCCTAATACAAAGTGAAATTCTTTTTTCAATCCTCTATGTGTTATGCATCATCATACCTAATGCTTTCAGTAAATATGAACATCTGAGTTTTTATTAGTGAAGAAAGATGGAGTATTATTTGAAATTTTTTTATTTTTTTTTTCAAAACTCTGAGAAGTTCCTAGGGTGCATAAAATTTAGATTCCACGTTAATCAGAACTCCTCTCCAGCACTGTTCAGTGCCCCATTACATTAAGCATTAATTATTAGGTCCATAATTAGTTGACTTGGTATGTTAGTTAAATCTAACTACCCATGATGCATTGTAGGTCTGCAAACTTTCCCTCTAAGATCCCCTCCAGTTCTTCACCTTGTCTGTAGAGCCATCTCGGAGTGCATTCACAAGGGCCTGCAGTCTCTGAATCTCTCCATCTTTGATTTTAATGACCCGTAGCAGCTCAGACTCGTGCTGGCGCAGCAGGGTTTCCCGAACAGAGTGCAGCTCGCGCAGCTTTTCCTCGTGTAGCTTGGCTCGCAGCTCACTCACCGCCGCCGCAGACTTATGCTGCTCATGACGCACCTCTTGCATCTTCTCCCTCTCCAGCTTACTCACCTGTTATAGCGGAAAGAGGAGAAGGATGGTTAAACATGTAAGTGTTAAAGTTGGTCTCTTATGTTTCTGGTTTTCTACAAGCAAATAGTAAATACTATATAAACAAATAAAGTAAATAATTTAAGAGTAAATCAATTCTGAAAAGAGAAACTGATTTAATAATAATAATATAATATTATATGGGTCCTGAACATGCACATTAAATGTCATGGTACTATGATGAAAAGCTGTATATTTTTATACTAGTTCATTAGTAGCTGAGTACAGCAGAAATAGATTTTTTTTTCACCATTGCGTATTGTTTTCATTGTGGATCAAAATGAACCTGAATCAGCTTAAATCATATTGTGTCTATGACTGTTATAAACGCTGGTGGATGAAAATCACAAAAGAAAATCCTTAATGAAAAAAAAAACTAAAAATACAATGGCCCAAATGTGTGATGTTTATTATGATTACAATCTTTAGCTTGAATATATCATAAGTAATGTTAACAAAGTAAATATTTGTGTATAGTATATGCATATTGACTGATGTTTTTCATATTCAAGTCCATAGTGACCAAAATGAGCATTATATGGTCCTGGGAGTTAATTTCATTCTATAAGTGAGACTGTAACTGTGGTTTCCAACAGCCAGTGACCTGAATTCAGTTCATTCTCAACATCCTAAATTTATTCTCAAATCTGTAAGAATATATTATTTAGGGTTCATGTTGATCAATGTGCAATTAAGAGCAAGGTGTTAATTAAAATAAATTATTGTTTAAGCTAGTAAGTGATACTTATTTTCATAATATTCATTACAAATGTTGAATAATGCTGAAATTCAGCATTTGTTGGTGCTAATTAATACTGCAAACAATGTTAGGTAAGGCGACCTGTTAGTGAAAAACATGAGGAAATGAAAACAAGAATAAAATCTCTCATCTATAACTTATTGTGACATGTGACAAGGCCTATCAGTCATCTAACACCTTCGTCTTGTCCACATGGGACACATAAATCCCACAAAGCCTGCAGAACTCCTGTGTGTGTGTGTGTGTGTGTGTTTTTAAAGCAGCTATAGAGAGTAATTGGGGTCTGCATGATTTGTAGCTGAGTAAGGAAATGGAGCTCTCCATAGAAACAGCAGAACTCAAAGCTGAGCTATCCCATAAGCCTTTAGAGGGGACCAAGTCATCTATCAGATTAATTAAGGTCAGAAGAAAAAAAAACAGTCATGCGAAGACGATTATTGTGCTTAGAGTAGAGCAGTTTAGCAAATGTAATGTATACAGTGAGTATATACTGTGCACTTTCTTATATTATGTGCAAAACCCATTAAAAATGTATTGGGAAATGTGTGTACTATCATCAGGGATGGGGAACATGGTAGTGATGGGAAAGAACAATAGAAGAAGAACAAAAGTACATTAACAAAAAAACAACACATTGTTCTGGGTGCATGATTCCATGTTTGTGGTGACATTTATCCCTTATAATGCTTAAAAATCTGTAAAACATGCACTTAACCATTTAAAAAATGTTTTTGTTTACTCTTTTTATAGTAACAGTGAATAGTAACAATGTTAAAAATAATGGAATTTAGCTTTTTTTAAAATTAATTTACTCAATCTAAAATTTGTCTGATAGGGTTGTATGTTCGAAGTGACCTCATCAGTCAATATAACAAGATCACAGATTTTTTTTTAATGAGAGAACTTAATTTTCTTCTTCCCATGCTGTATATAGTATTTGTTATGAATTATTAATGTTTAATAATCTATTAATGTTTTATTTAAGAGAAATATGCACATATGTTGTAGTGAAGGACAAAAAAAGACAAAAAGAATGACTTTTAGCATTCCATATGTGTAAGTGTAATATCAGTGGGACACAAATGGCACCCCAATCATGGAATCTTGAAAAGGGTTCATGGTGAGTCAAATAGCTGGTAGCTGGCTAGACATGTGAAGACAGTGAGGATAATAATAAAAATATTAGCTATTGAGCATCACAGGAAAACTAATACTGAAATACTCTTACCAGACCAGAAGGTAAAAAATGGCTCCTCTGTCCTGTAAGTGCCAAAACTAGATTCAAATCAAAACGCACTATGGAATCAACTTTCCTTACCAATGAAACATCGCCTCCACTCCGCAAGCTATGACTGGAGTCATGCTGAGGGTGACATGTGCCTCATTTATCACTACCATACATGTTGAGCATTGTTTATTCAGGCCTGAAACTGCAGAGGCATCTCCACCATCTCCAGCTCCTGTCAGTGTGAACACAATAGCTCCGCTCAGTCTGACTGTCTGGGTTGACAGCAGCACATCCATAAAACTGTGAGCTTTGTGCTTTCATTACCGTGCAGTTGGACTACTTTCCTGCTGCAGCTCATTATTTCACACTGACTTAGGCAGGCTGAAGTGTAACATACTCAGTGCTGGATCTCTGGATTCAAACTAAAATCACTGCTGCTAAAGTAAATATTTATCAGGAGACTCACGGTAGGATTCTCTGTTACAATATTACAACATGTTTCCAGCCAAATATTTTACAAACATGAAGCAAATCTCCAAAAGGCTGAGAAAAGAAGGAAAAAAAATCGCAAATGATTATGCGCTTTCATCACTTGCTGTTGTGTGAATATTCTGAAGATGACAAAACTAAAAGAGCACAGGCACGACACTAACATCTTTCCAGTTACAGAAATATTGCAAAGGGTGTCATGTGAGTTTTCTGAATGGTTAGCTGATCCACCTTTCTAACAGGGGTCTACTCAGAACCTTTTTTTTTTTTTTAAAGGAAAACATGTTACATAGGCCCTTTAAGGGTGGTAAATGGATCCCATTGTGGAGGATACAATCACTGTATCATCAGTCATAAAAAAAAAATAAATAAATAAATAAAAAATTAAAATTATCATGTCCTCATTATGTACACTCCTAGAAACTAAAGATCTAATAACCCTTACATGATCTTCAGTTTGTCCTACTGGTGGGACACAAAGGTTCTATGTAAAACCCTATAACAGTTTCTCTTCAGGAAGGGATGAAGAGGGTAGATAGTTTTCTAAGAGTGTAGATATGCCAACATTTCCATTTCTGCCAAGCAAAGCAAACATCTCTATTCTGAATATGTTATGTAAATTTTTAATTTCATACTAGCAAACAATCAAGTGACAGTCAACTGTTCATTTTCTATGTAATTCTGAGAAACAGAGCAGTGATACAGATGACTCTGCAACCAACACTGAACACCTGGACTGAGATTTTCCCAATTCTGTGCAAATTTGGTATGAAAGCAATAATTCCAAATGATTGGCCCCATTGAATTTCTTGCATAAATCCCATGGCCCGTCCCCTGGAAACACAACCACATTAGTTCCTCACTCTGTTTATTTCCCAGGCAACTTCATTTGGTGCTCAAAAATGGGAGAAAATATGAGTTTCACAACTACAATATAAAATTCATTTTAAGAAAAGGTAACTGTGATTTGTATAAATCTTATAGTAGAGTGTATACACTTTTGCTCATATCTTCTCATAGCAGAACTAAAAAAGCCAAACAATACATGCTTACAAAGTGAATATGAGCATCTTTTGACTTGCAAGAGTGAACACAAGTTTAGAAAATAGCTGAATTTAAAACCCTAAAGGGTTCTATTGCTTGTCTGTCTGTAGGAACCTGTAAAGTTTCTGTGAAGAACTCTACCCTAAAGTGTGTCTCCATTAAAGAGGGTTCCAGGTAGAACCCATTCAGGCAGTTTGAAGCCATGAATTATCCAAAGCACTCTCAAAGAACTCTCAAGGAGCATTTTTTCAATAAATGTCCAAAATACAACCCTGTTCTGGTGATTCGAACCATTAACCATCCAAAGAATCCTTGGAGGATCCATTTTCTAAGAGTGTAACAATTAGAGAAGTCAAACCAAACCAAAAGATGTGTTTAATATTGTTTAATATTGAATAAATAAGTAATGACACCTACTGACTCAAACTACTGACCCACAACCTACCGACCCACCCACACATTCCACCTGCATTAACACACAGCAACATCAACAGTGTGAATTGCTAAACAAATTGCTAATGAGCTTCCGGACATGGATCACAGATAATTGGGTCATTTCCGCTAATGTGTATTTCGCACAAGGGTCACTTTAATTACAGCCGGATAAGCAGCATCTGAGGACATTATTCTACATAATCGACGTTTCACTTTTCAAAGAATCAGATTCACTACGTTGCATAACACTTGTCAAGGAGAGTGCAAGAATATTTTAGGACTAAATATAGCTACACTACAGTACAAGGGTAGCAAGGAGACTTTGTCAAGAACAAATGGGAACTTCATTATGGCTTATTAGAAGGTGCAAATTAATAAACACAGATAAGACAGAATTGGGGCACACATAATGAACAATGTACAATGTATGTGCATATACAGTCGTCTATACAATACTATTATAATACGGCAACATCCACGTGCAATAGTTTACGTAAGTAATAAAACAAAATGGGAAAATATTCAAAGATTATTACAATTTTTTATTTAATTAATCAAAGACACACCATGAATATAATAACTGATAGCTATAGTTAATGTAATAATGTAAAATATTGGACTATTGATCAGAAGGCTGTGAGTTCAAATCCAAGCTGAGCAGTTAACCCTCAACTGCTCAGTTGTATAAAATGAGATAATTCTAATTCACTCTGGATAAGGGCATCTGCCAAATGCTGTAATAGCAGCTATAAACAGTCATTCCCTCACCAACTTCTTTTTTGTCTCTCTCTTGATATTAATAAGTTAAAAAAAGTGCAGCTTGTCATGTTACCAATGTGCTGATTGCAGGATCGTTACAAAGAGCTGACACTAAAAGAGGAGATCAAGCGATTTAAGAGCAATTCAAAGAAGGTATTGCTTTTTCATGAAAATCAATAGCTCTGTCCTGAAGTGCTGACACTGGAGACTCCTTCCATAAATGTTAAGTAATTGTCTCCTTCACCATATCAATGATTGTACATTTCACTTTGTTAAATAACAGCATATTTTTCAATCTGTTTATTATTAGCCATAGAGTTGAGAATTCAACAATGCTGTGGTATAATGCATCAATGCAATAAAGTCAGTGTGTAACAATTAATGTTAATTGTGCCTTAAATCTTTTAAATCTCTAAATTGTTTTATGTTGCAACAAAATAATGATTATCTTTCAATTGCATTTTTATGAGGCTTTTTATCTAGCTGTCATGAGTGATGGTGGTGTATCCAGGCTCTTATTAATCAACATTTTTCCTTGTGTTCACTCGTTTTCGAATGGTTTGCCAGACAGTTACTGGAGATAATGCACAAAATGCTGAATTAAACATATTCTCTCTCTCTCTCTCTCACACATACACACACGCACACACACAGTGGGATCATAATTTTGATTTTAAATTGAACCATATACTGTATTACGTCAGGAATATCACAAATACTGCAGCAATGTGTAGCCATGCATTCATGTGTTCACGTACACACACAACACACCGTATGTACATGCAAATATGCACATGCACATGTACAAAGAGCATAAAATAAATGTGTCCATGAAGAGGATGGGGGAAATGAATGCTCCACATACATTTTTAATGCCCTACATCACACACACACACACACACACACACAACAACATGCACTGCTATGACAATACTGTGCCTTTTTTTGTTTTTTTCACAGTAATAAATACAGAATAGTGATATTAGAAAGCACTCAGCTGGCACAGCAGCAGAAACTAAGCTCACCTCCTGACATGATGACAAATTTTCTACAGCAAACTGATTAAGGTAGCTTCAAAGATGATGCACAGATAAATGCATGGCTGTAGCCTAAACAATATTACTCTCTGTCAACACTTACATGAATATTCATGAATACATGAATACCATTTATATATTTTAATATTTATAATTTTTAAAAAAATCAGTCAATGCAAATGAGTTGTTTGCATATGAATCAGTTGATCAGAGCTGTACACCATGATATCCAATATTTCAAACCTGTAGTGGTGCACTGACAACTAAATTATCACCGCTCCAAAGATCGAGTGATGTATTAAACACCATTTATGTCTGCTCCTTCTCAAAGTTTCTGTTGATTAATAATCACGTAACTTTAGGGATTCATCATGGAAAACATAATTCTGGAGGGTTTTTGACACTGACCACAAAGTGGCTGAATAAATTCATTCATTCATCTTCAGTACTCCTGATCAGGGTCACAATGGATCCTGAGCATATCCTCAGAACACTGGGCATGACACTCTGAATGGGACACCAGTCAATGGCAGGACAACATACACACCCATTTACACCTGGGGGCAATTTAGCATTGCAAATCCACCTACTGGCATGTTTTTGGGAGCGGTGGAAGAGACCAGAGAACCCAGAGGAAACCCACACCAACGCCGGAAGAACATGAAAAACTCCAGACAGACAGCAATCCGAGCTCAGGATTGACCTAGGGAGCTAGTTCTAAATAGACTTTTTTTTAAGTAATTTAATGTAATTGGTCTCAGCCTTTCTAACTTTCTGGATGACTACTTTGCTAAGCTATTAAGAAATATTATTTCTAACTATTCTAAACTTTTCAGAAATATTGTTTTACTTCCTAGTGGGAATACATATATTGGTTTCCATTAGAGTTTTCCAAAAAATTAACACTGGTAATTGGTATTAATATTCTTGATTTAGTAAAGATGCAAAAATATTTGGGACCTTAACAGCATATTACTGTTGTATTTTAATGGAATATGTGCTGGTTCTATCTATTTGGTCAATTAATTAGATATTAGATCTGTTTGGCCTATTACTATAAGGGACGTTCACCATTAGAGACCATCAGACTTCTGTAGGACTTCCTGAAATCCCATTAGAAATCCATCAAATACATCTAAACCCATAAGAAATGCACAAAAGAACTATAGTCAGCCGTCATATTCATGGGGGTTTGGGGAGCAAGATCCCGCAAATGTGGAAAAACCACAAATATCTCTAGGCCCCATATTTAACACACATTTAAGAAACACTTGAAGCACTGCACTTTGAACCCATGATTACAGTCGATATGTTATTGCACTTTAAAGATGCAAAACGTTGAGAGAAATGAGAGATACACCGCACACTGAGAGACAAAACAGGTGAGTGAGGCTGCCTAGTACCGAGACAAAGAGCGTGGCGTCTCCAAACAGAGTGCGTAGTACGCAGTTCTTTAGCTCACTGAAACTTTTTACAAAATTTAACTATTTATAATAAATTTGTGTATATATTTATGGTAGTAAATTATAAATAGATTAATAGTACATATATTTTATGCATTTACGACTTACTAAACTTTGCAAAACTCCAAAAATATTCTCATTTAATTGTTGATGGCAAACTCACGAATAATCAATTCTGCAAACGTTAAATCTGTGAATGTGGAGGGCTGACTATATAATTGACCAATAATCACTAGCAGAAAGCCAAGTATATAATTGACCAATAATCACTAGCAGAAAGCCAAGTATATAATTGACCAATAATCACTAGCAGAAAGCTACAATGGTTTCCATAACTTTTCTTTTTTTCAGCCCACCTTGTTCTTCTCCTGCTGCAGTTCGATCTGGATGTCTGTAAGTTTGGCCCTCAGCTCCTCATTGGCTGCCTGCAGGGCCGCCATGGCGTCCGTCCGCTCCCCCTTTCCCCGCCCACTGGGTGCCTTCTTGGCCATGGTGGGTGGCGCTCCACAGGCCACACCCTTCCCAGGGATGACCTGAGGTTGTGAAGGATCCCGGTTTGATATTGTTCAATGTTCAGCTACATCTTCCCACCCACCTGCAGACCACAGATAAAGACATGACACACTCAACATGGAAGACAAGCTTGAAGAGTATATCTCATTTTATAGGACAATTTACACCTAGAGATATTAGATCATGTAGGTCTTACATGTGATCTTATCAGCATAGTCTTTCAGTGTCACTTAGAAATTTTCCAGAAATGGTCTCTTATTATCCAGGATGCTTGAAAAAAAAAAAATTCACAGATTTTCCACTTCAGTTTCTTTGAAGTAGTCCGTGCACTTTGGGTAGTAAGCTGTACTTTTCTTTTCCAAAGAATTTAAATTCACTCCAGCAAGAGAGTCTCAGGGTGGTGAGAGAGGCAACATTTGCAGAATAGCTTTGGAAGCAGACCAGAGAAGTTTTAAATCAGACACTTATACTTGGTGAAACAGGATCGAATCATGCCTCACTTGGCTGCTAAACCTCTCTACACACATCCTCCTTTTTTTATTACATGGCTATCAGTCATGCATTAATATTCTCCAGGGGATAAAGGTGGGCTTAGAACTCTAGCTTACACTCAGATTTCTCTCCCACACACTAGCAACATTATTTACATAGAGTTTAATAAACAGCTCAAAAAAGATTTGCATTACTGTTGTTTATAATTGCACCCTTTAATAGTTTGTGGATGTTAGGTCTTTTCTGGGTAATGCTTTTTCAGTGATTTTCAATAACCCGAGATAGAAAAGCAATCATGCCTGGGGGAAAATGTGAAATAAAATATACTGACAGTATGATATGAGGACAACATGCCACACCAAAAACATATGACACAGTGAAGTTCAGAAAGGCTTGATTATTATAACTAATCATAGCCATGCCCACTGAGTATGGTTAGGGCTGTGTTAGGGCTGGACAGTTCTTGCATTTCAGTGTGGCACTACTGCAACACAGTGATGAAAGTGAACTGCAATACAACTGGGAATTACATTCACTTCTGACACAAAGTCACCATTTATTTCTTTAAAAAGCCGACTCTTTTGTGGATTGTTTTTCGTGAAGGAGATCAAACGCCGTAAGTGCAATGCAGTGAAGGATTTGCTTTTCAGTGTCCTCGTGTCAGAAATTGAAAATCAATACCTTCCATGTATTCTGGTTTTACCCCCAGGTGTGATTGATTTTCAATCTGGCACAGCATCTTCTCCATACAAAACACACCACAGTGCTGTGCAAATTATATCTGCAGAGGAAAGACACAGTACTGTCTGTAATAGAAAGGCCCCTGATCACATGACCTAGACCCTATCGAGCTACTCTGGGAGAAGTTGGATTAAAAGGTTGGAATGTGAGAGAGAAGAGTTCAGCCAGCTCCATAAACCTTTGGGACACCCTGCAAGAGTCATGGTGGAGAATCTTTGAGAAATATCTGGAAAACTGACTATATAAAGAAAGTGTGTTATAGCTACTTAGACAGGCTTTTGATAAATGTATAGTTTAATTGTTTTTTAGCTCTTGTCAGAAATATTAACATGCCATATACAGTGGAGTCCAAAGTCTGAGAGCACTTCTATTTTGCATTCTTTTGTAATTTAATACAATTTTCATTACAAATTATATTACTTGGAAGAACTTGAGTGAAAAGTAGAATCTTTAAAATATTTACATGAATTTCAGAGTTTCTTAGTATTTGCTGTGTATTAGTATTTGTATAAGTATTTGCTTAGTATTTTGCTTTATTGACAGTGTGCACTCGAGCTGGCATGGACTCCACAAGTTTGTTCAAAAGCTTATGATCCATTTTAGATCAAATCAAACAGAGTGTCATCTGAACACACTCTTCAATAGAAGAGATTAGGCATGAAGAAAATCTGACCTTTTTTACAAAGCAGTTAACATGCTCAATATCACTAATATGTTTACATTTAAATAAGGACCTAGAAATGATGAAGAAGTGCAGAATCTTGAATATTAAATATTCAAGATATTGAACATTTACTTTCTTTATTTTAAACATTTCAGAATTGTTAATTAATTTTTAAATGAAAAAAAAAAAAATCCCAGATTTTCAAGGTGATCTCAGAATTTTTGACCCCATTGTAGATCTAAATAGACATTTTCAGCAAAATATGATTAATTATTGCAAACAGACAACAAATATGTTAAATTATTAAAACATTTTGAAAAGATAGAAGCCCATAAGAATTTGACATGGAAATATAACAGTTATCTGGTGTATATAACACTATATATGGAGCATATAACACATATAGTACATTATATGCTCCATAAACCTAAAACATTTACTAACATTGCACATTAGCAATGTTTAATAGAAGATAGAAAAGACAGAAGCCCATATGAATTTGACATGGAAAATAACAGTTATTTGGTGTTACAGTATTATATGCTCCATAAACCTAAAACATTTACTAACATTGCACATTAACACATGCCCACTCATTATTATAGCGCTCTTGACCTTTTGTAGTATTAGTGCAATATATCACCGAGAATTACTGCACATGAGAAACTACTAAAAGGTCTCAGTTTTCATTGCATGATTTTTTATCCTGATATGTGCAGTAATAAAACACTTTCAGGTCAGTGGCCCCATTAGAACCATTATAAACATTAGCTTGGAAAAAAAAAATATCGAAACTAAAAAACTGTTCACTAATTGCCTAACCAGCTTAACGGAAGAGCTTCATTACAAGCAAATCTAGTGAAACTGTCAATGATTGTAACTTTAAAGCATTTCAATTCAGTCTGCGTCATGAGTAGGTTTTCACTGTCAGCATCCAACACCGTAAAATTGCCAACCCTTTGCTTTACTCGAAGCTTATAGAGACTGAGACATATGCTCTCTCTGTGGTTGAGAGCTGGCAAGGATATTGAGGTTATGTCACATTTACAGAGCTGCAGCTCTCGCCAGTTCAATAATCAACCTTTACTCGTCCAGCAAACTTATAAAATAATATAGAAGGAAGGCACATGGCCAAACAAGCTCAGTACCTGAACCAAATTCAGGGTGTTTTTTTTTTAGAGACACAGCAGAGAGAGGTATAAGTGTAAGAATAAAGGTGTGTGCCAGGATGTGCTCAGGAGGAGGTTTTTTTGGTGTTGTATTTGAAATTAGTTGTACTTTACAGTGTTACAGTTGTTGAAAACTAAGCTAAAACAAACAAAAAAAAACAATAACTACATAAAAATTCACCAGTTACTCAAAATGTATATGAAATATACACTACACAGCCAAAAGTATGTGCCCATTACAAAACCATAGGCATTAACACAAAGTTGGCCTCCTCTTACTGTTATAATAATCTCCACTCTTCTGGGAAGGCATTCCACTAGAGTTTGGAGTGTGTTGATTTGTGCTCATTCAGCCAAGAGAGCATTAGTGAGGTCGGGCACTGATGTCAGGAGAGAAGACCTGGTCGGTTGTTCCAATTCATCCCAGTGGGGTTGAAGTCAGGGCTCTGTGAAGGCCACTTGAGTTCCTCCACTCTAGCTTTGGCAAATCATGTCTTCATGGATCTCACTTTGTGCAAAAGGGCATTGTCATGCTTGAACAGGTTTGGGCCTCTTAGTTCCAGTAAAGGGAAATTTACATTTAAATGCACATTTATGGTATTTGGCAGACGCCCTTATCCAGAGCGACTTACAGAAGTGCTTTGAAGTCTCTATCAATAAATACATTCTGATACTGGTTTGCTAGGTCACGGACTAAGCATATCATCAGTCTAAAAACTCTTTTGGGGAGGTAATATGGTAAAAAGCACACAGACAACACAAAGTGTTTTTTTTTACCTGCTAATTTAAGTACTTTAGGAAGAGATAGGTCTTTAGACATCGTTTGAAGACTGCCAGTGACTCAGTTGTTCGGACATCTAGGGGAAGTTCATTCCACCATCTAGGTGCCAGAACAGAGAAGAGTCTTGATGCATGCCTTCCTTGTACCCTGAGAGATGGTGGGACCAGTCGAGCAGTGCGAGAGGATCTGAGGGAGTGTGGTGCAGTGCGGGATTTGATAAGTGCTTTGCGGTAAGTGGGTGCTGGTCTGTTTTTGGTTTTGTAGGCAAGCATCAGTGTTTTAAGTCTGATGTGGGCAGCTACAGGAAGCCAGTGGAGAGAGCATAGCAATGGGGTGGTTTGGGAGAACTGCACGAAAACCAGTCATGCAACTGCATTCTGGATCAGTTGCAGTTCAGAGGCAGACTCAGAGGCAGATGGCACTCAGAGGCAGACGTGCCAGGAGTGAGTTGCAGTAGTCCAGTCTCGAAATGACAAGGGACTGAACAAGCACCTGAGTGGCCTGTGTGGATAGAAATGGACAAATCCTTCTGATGTTATAAAGGAGAAATTTGCATGAGCGTGTCAGATTGTTAGCAATTATAATGCAACAAATTATACAGCATACAAAGACCTCCTATGTAATTGTGTGACTCTAACTTTGTGGTAGTAGTTTGGGGAGGAACCACATATGGTGGTGTCCACATACTTTTGGCCATATAGTGTAATACCAGTGAAACTAAAATGTCAAAAATGGTCAGAGGTGAAACCTTTTCCCATCTTTGCAAACCTAAAAATGTAGCCAATCCTAAAAGGAAACCAATCTTTACCTTGTAAAGGATTTGAGATGTACGTACATACTGTATATGCATAGCAGTGGACATAGTCTTTAAAGCTAATTACTATAGTTATATAGTGCACTATATAGGTAGTAGACAGCTATATCTGATTCAGTTTTCACTGCTCTAATGTTAGCTTTCACACTGCTGGCACATGGAGCACTCACTGCTGGATACACCTGATACAATCCAGACCTGTTTTGCTTTCAGATCTGCAAAGCCATGCTAATGTTAAGGTTTCATGGTTGCAGAATCATGCTCTCATACTTTAATGTTTTGGTAAGATTAGCAATCTACTACTTTTTGAAAATTTTTTCATTTCATGTTGGACTAATGTACTGTAATGCTAGCTGGAACCACTGTATCTGAAGAATCCCACCAAAGTCATTCAAACAAATTACATAAATATGATTAAAACTGAACTGACATTCCACAAACATTAAAACTAAATCCCAATAAGCTTCTATAATGAACATAGGTATGGTATTATATGACATTATTAATTATTTACATCCAGAAAGTAAATATCAGCTCTTGGAATGCTTCAAAATGCTTCCATGCTTCCATTCAACAGATTCACAGTTAAACAGCCAAACCTTTTTCTGTTTAAATTGGGATTTTCTTTAGATTTTGCGTGTATGAAATACAACCCATGTATGATCTCTGGAAAAGCTTTAAAACCCATGTGCAGAGTTACTGTAACTGGCATGCTTTCAAAATACATGCAGGATATCTGATACATTACAATTATCTCACTTGTTGGCAAATGGATGTTGATACAAGTGCTTAATGTTCCAAATGCTAAATGCGTGTGTATGCCAGCATGTGTGCTTTTTTGTTTCAGCAGAATCTTTTTTGTTCTGTGACAAACTCACAGCAGTCAGTGAATTTAGTACAATACCTCAATGACACCACTTTTATTCAGAACTCACTATCTATTGGCCTGGTCAGCCTTCATCAGGGCCTTCTTGTAGTTTCAGCATTTCTGCATGAATCCTCAGTATGATTAATTATATGTTCTAACAGTATGTGTTTGGATGAACTGTATTGTTTAATACTGTACAGTGTGAACAATAGTTAATAATTACTATACCCTGGTGCTGTTGTTTAATTTCAAAGCCCACTCATAGGGAATTGTATGGCAGAGGATCCACATAATCTAAGGCTAATAATAAACAGATCAAAAAAACATTGTTTAACAAACACACATAGCGGTTGATGGGGCCACGGTGGGGGTTAGTACATTTGCCTCGTACCTCGAGGGTTTGATTCCTGCCTCTGCCCTGTGTGCGCGCAGTTTGCACTTTCTCCCCATGCTTCATAGGTTTCCTCTGGGTACTCCCGTCCCCCCCTAGTCCAATGACATGCATTGTAGACTGACTGGCATCTCTAAATTGTCCAGAGTGTAAGTGTGTATGTGATTATGCCCTGCAGGGTGTCTCTGACCTTGTGCCCTGAGTCCCCCGTGACCCTGTGTAGGATAAGCGGTACAGAAAATGGATGGATAGATATAGTTGTTGATATGAAGAGGTTTTCTGTTGTTTATGTAACATTTAACAGGAGACATGTAACAGGAGATGTTTATGTAACATTTATGGAAGAAGGTCTCAGGTGTCAGCACTTTGTAATGGTCAGAAAGTTTCCCAGCATGAGAGTCAGGAGAGAGGAGTTTGCTCTTTCCAGTTTCTCAGTAACAAGACAAACTGCAGTTTTTGTCCTTTTAGCTTCAAGAAAAAAGAGATGCTGGTGAGCGAATGACTGTTAATAACTGCTATAATGTAAGTGATAACAGGAACTAACTTGTCTCACAGACATTCCACTACATTAAATGCAACTATAAACAGTTAAAAAGCTTGATGTGTTGTTCATAAATAAATAAAAAATTGAAATTGTTGGCAAATCGCTGTGGTATGAGTGGAATAACACTCTTTGGACCCTTCTGTTATACTTTGGGATGGTAACAGTAGCACAGCACCCATCATATTATGGATTATCTTAGTATAACAGCACAATTCATTGTCTCTTATTCATCACTTAACGATCTCCTTAATGCTTTATCATTTCTATAGTAATAACTTACACAGGGTCTTGACTGCCAGACTCTCCGTATAAGCAGATTAAAAAACGTGTAATTGTTGAGATGGTGAAGTTTTCTGTGAAGAGACCTTTACTTAGCATTTTTGGAAGGAGTCTCCAGTGTCAGTGCTTTGCAGTTTCTCAGTAATATGACAAAATACATTGCTTTGTCTCATTAACATCAAGAGAGAGAAAAAAAGAGAGGCTGGTGTGGGAACCACAATTCATAGCTGCTCTAACATGTACATGATGAAAGGAACTTGTTTTGTTGAAGTATCACAACATTAAATTTAACTATAAATGGTGAAAAATGTATGATGGTGAAAAATTGCTCTGGTATAAGAGGAATACAACACTGCAGGACATGCTGTTACTGGAAAATAATCTGTTTCGGGGTGATATCACTAACTAAGCTTTGCATCTGGCCTTATCAAACCACCTTCATGTTGATTACTTTCCTATAAGAGCATACTCCATTGTGTTCTATTTCTTACACACTTCTTCAACTTCATTCCATATGAATACTGCACTAAAAGCACATAGGATCATTTATTTCTCAAAAAAGGAGAATGATTTGGGTTTCCTATGTGAAAAAAAATACGTTCAGAATAACAGACCTGCTGAATTTTTGTGCTTTTCTTTGTCTGAGTTCATAAGAAAAAAAAGGAACAGTACTTGGTGTATCATATTTTGGTCAGATTAAAGGTAATCCCTCATCTCAGTGGGGGAAAAGTCATAAGAAGCAACATTGTGCTAAAATCTCCTTGAGCCACATTCTGCTCAGACTGCTGTGACTCTCTGTTGCTTTAATACATGTGACTTCTTTTCTTTCAACCCAGAAACCGTGACAGCACATAAGGACTGCTTTTGAAAACAAAAACATGAGCTACATTTTAACGAGCTGTGAGCACACTGCCACTGCTACACAGCTCGAGGCACCTCAGTAATGGTCATGCTGTTTAAAAAACTACATCCCAACGGAAAGCATAGCAACGATTGTTTAATTAAGGAAAATTGTTCTCATTACTGAAATTGTGTCTATGGAAATCAATGCATCATGTCAACAGCAGATAATGTACTGAAGGTCATGTTTTCCAGACACATTAACCCCAGTAATGGATTAAACACAGCCACTGGGATGGTTGCTATTGAATTCTTTCTCTACTTTGCATGAGAATGCTGTTTGTGTCTAAAATATCAATTCCTCTGCATCTCTTTGTGATTCCGAGTGTCTGAGTACAGTACAGCATGAGGAAGCACTTCTACATGCAACTGTAAGTGTAATATCATTTATTTTCAATATCAATATATCAATATCAAATTAATATATTTGCCATATATTCTAAATACAGTATGCCTTGCTTTTTGCATAATATTATATTGTGGTAGACAGAATTTATTTCATAATTTCATAATAGTTTCTTGGTCACCCAAGAGTGAAACGAAATGTCCACATGAGTTTCTGTCTTCCCTGCAGACAACCCATATTTAAAACTTTGTCTAATAAATAATCTAATCATAACTACATGTGACATTTCCTTAAGCAGTAGTCCTGAGAGATTCTGAAAACCACAGCTGTGAACTCTCAAGCACATATCCTGGCAGTTTCCATGCTCTGAGATTGTATTAGAGGATGTTGTTGTAGAAAATAAATATGTAGCTGAATGTGAGGAAAAAAAAAGTAAATAAATAAAGTAAGTAAGTGAATAATGCTGTATGTAACAGAAAAGGAAAATAATTCAATTTTATAAATGGAATAAATGGCATGCTCAGTAAGATTCACTTTTAGTGATTGTTTGGAGGGCAAGAAAATCCAATTTCTGCAGTTTTCCCTTTTTTTCTAAATGCAGTTCATTATCCAAGACATGTTCTGTGTCTGATGGATCCTGCTTTAGTTTCGCCTTGGAGCTAACATTTAAAGAAGCCTGCAGCCTAAAGGACATTATCTTGCAAATATCCATGTTGTGCCATCATATTAGAGAATGTCGTTACTTTAACATGATAAGACATCACATTAGCTCAATTTCAGTAACTACTTTATCTTGGTCAGACTCACGGTGGATCTGAAGGCTATCCCAAGAACACTGCATGTGAGTCAGAAAGAAACCCTGCACAGAATCCCAGTCTGTCATAGGACATCATGCACACACACCTTCACACATTCATTCAACCCTTGAGGCAATTTATAGTAGTCAATCCACCTATTGGTAGGTTTTGGGTAGGACGGAGGAAACTGGAGAACCTAGTGGAAACCATGCCTCAATCCATGTCAATTTATTCAATTATCTCAAGTAGACTTGCTTATGAGGCTCTGGATGCTGAATGACTCACTCTATGTCCATCTCTTTGTTCATTCTTTCTTGTTGAATAAGATGAACAAAGTTATGTTTCAAAGCTAAAAACAGTAGTAGCTGGAATAATTTTCTTCAAGCAGGAAGCGTGATTTTAAAATGATGATACAACTTGAACTCAAGTCACCATGACATTTTATAGACTAAGTTGGAGGTGAATTAGAAGTTCTAAGTTGTTCTGATAATTACACTTCCAATTTGATTTGTAAATAGAAATGTTTAATACGACCTTATTTTATTTGATCAAGTAGGTTTATGCATGACTAAGCCAAATGATGTGTGAGGATTTAGACATACAGTTTAGACATACAGTTTACATAATGCTAAACCTTACTTTTGAGCACCATCAAATCTCCAGTGCAAATCTACTTAAAACACCCACTACATCTACTTCAGACACCAAACACATCTGGGCTGATCACAATATTTGGGATAAGAGAACAATTTGTTAATTCCTTTTAATGAAAAATGCAAGTTTTATAAAATGAGTTAATACGTAGGATAGGAAAAAGGAGTACACTACACACAGCAGTGTGTGTGTGCGTCTGCGTGTGTGTGTGCATGTGTGTGTCAGTAAGTGGATTTTAAATTCATTCCCCAAAAGCGTGAACAATAGCATAAAATCATGGCTTGCAGCCCAATCATATTGCGGCTAAATGTTCGCATTCTTCCCCATTTCTGTCATCTGCATTCATGAGCTCTTACATTCTGGGTGCAAATTATTCCTGACACTTCACTATGAAGCTCTAGTGAAACTGGTCTAATTGTGGTCTTGTGCAATCTCAGAAAACAGGAAGTCACTTTAAAATATGTAAGAGCACTACAGACAAACAACTTCCATGTAGCCTTGATATTTTCAGGCCAAGGTAATTAGGAACTTAACAATGCTTTAAAGAAGCATAGTTCAATGCTGGCTGAAGATTGTATGAAAGGAAAAGATGTTATAGTGCTGCCTAATGTTGATTAATATTGAAAAGCACTCAGGTTCTTGATGGAAATACTCCTGTTATATACCTTATTGTACCTTTTGGATATGTTATGGTATGTACCAGATATGTACAGGCTAATTTATGGGACTAGCAGCATGGTGAAGTTGTTAAAATATGCTACAAAAATGCACACTTTGTGTTACTGCTCTAACTGAGAGCCTCATACATAAAGGAATACTCCAGTGCTTTTCAACCTCATCTCTACCTAACACATCTGTAGCACATGTGCAATTACCACAAACAAGAATTTTCCTTGTCTAAGGATAATGGATGTCTAAGGGCAGTTGTTGAATTCAGTTGATAAACACTGAACATATCCAACAATTTAATGCAAGAAAAACTTGCTAACAGTAAAGCAAGCATGAGACAGACTAAGGGAAAGTCTTAATAAAGCTGTTCTTATGCAGTTTTGTATAACTTTCCAACACCAATACAAAGCAATTTCCCTTAATTATCACTTTCGCTAAGATACTATAGAATGCATTATTAGGCAGAGACTGAGGCACAAATCTGTGTTTACTGATGCACCAATAGCTGGCCTAATTACATTCTAAGTGATTTTTGAAGTAAACAGAGTTTTCTATTCTTTTCTCAGTACAATTCACTTAACTTTTATTTGTATAGTTCTTTTTCACAACAGACATTTCCCAAAGCAGCTTTACAGAAATCCAGCTGCTATAGAAACCAGAGGCGAGAGTGGCAAGGAAAAACTCCCTGAAACCACATGAGGAAGAAATCTTGAAAGAAACCAGGGTCAAAAAGTAAACCATCCTTTTCTGGCAGACACCAGATGGTGAGATTACAAATCATTGCAGTATTAGGCTGAAGAAGAATAAAGGCAAACAGTACTAAGTGTGTTGAAAGGATGTTCAGAACAAGTATATTGTAAATAAGAGGCTTGTGATGAGCACAGGACAGTCTTTATGATTACAGCAGCAGTTCTTAGGTACAAATCTACAGCAACCAGGTGAGCTTATCCACTGAGGCAAGCGTGAGACTTGGGCATAAACTACTTTTGGAAAGAACAAAATAATACAGGGAAATGTGTCAAAATTATTTTACTATTAAAAAATTGTATCTTTTATAATAATAATTTGCCTTAATATATGTCGGATTATCTGAATTTGTCTAGAGCACTTGGGCGAGAGAGCATTTAAATTCCTCCGTAGAGAAGATAAAGTGTGATGCCGGAGGCAAAATGGCTGCAATAACGCTCTCTCTCTGTCCTCTGTCTCACTGGAAGTGTGATGAACGTTGTGATCGGCTCTGCTCAGTTGAGCTGGGTACATTTTGTGGATCATTGCATAAGGTGAAAGAGAAGTTCCTCCAGGCATCAGTCTGTTTAGAAAGGCTTATCGTACAGCTCTATTACATACAAGAGGCTGGAGTCACAGCTTAATAACCACTAAGTACCAAAGACACGCAAACAACAGACACTTTCAGTTAGGCTTTTTAAGATGTTAATTAAGATATTAAAGTAAAATACCCCAACCTTGTTCACCCTAATCTCTATCTACCATATATGTGTGATTATAGCAGGCAAGAAGTGCATGTTTTTCTCAACACTCAGTTATAATGGAAGTCTAAGGGCAGTTGTTGAGTCTGTGTTTCAAACTGAAATGGATTTTTGTAGATTTTCTTCAGGCAAAGATATATGTAAATTAAGCTCAATTTTTTTTTATTATTTGTCTTTTCCGACATCAGACAAATTTATGATTGTGTTACCAACTCAGATCCATAAGCATGGAAGTAAAAACATGGAAGTTTCCATCTGATGGTGTGTGGATACCATAAAACCTTTGGACAAGTGGTCGTAACTGTAATTTGCTTTTTATTGTTTTGCACCAGTGTTTAAAAAGTAGACAAGAACAGCTTCGGTAAGACTTTTGCTCATGTTTGCTCATCATAAGACCTTTATTGCAAGTGTCAATTGTCAAAGTGTTACAGCTTTTTATTATTATAGCATTAAATAATAGCGTATTAAAAGTTTATCTACAAAATTCAACAACTGCCCTTAGACTTCCATTATAAGTGAATTTTGAGTCAACATGCTTTCTGTTTTTTGTTGTTGTTGTTTGTTTTTCTGTGTTGAAAAGATTATCTGCGGTAATCACTCCAACAATTACGGATGCAGTAGATAAAGATGAAGTTGAAAAATACTGGAGTATTCCTTTAAACGTGATGCTTAAAGCAAATCTCAGGAGGTTAATCACAGCAGGCTTAAAATGCTCAGTGGACTGAATGCCTAAAGATATTTAAACGTTGCTGTGATGGAAAAACAGAGCATGACTGTAAAACATGGTAAGCAAATGGATTTGCAGCTAGTTGCAGGTTGAATTACACAAAAAAGGGTCTCATTGTTCAAATTATTCAAAGGTTTGTGATTACCGGGGCTCAACACTGCTTCCAGAAAAACCTCATGATAAACAGCGAGAGAATTCCCAAAGTGCCACGGATTGTAGGATTAGTGCTAGTCTGCATGAGACAATTTGGACACAAGGGTAATTTAACCCTTTAATCACCTCTAAGCACTGTGACTCAGCATGTTTTGCTTGGGGAGACATTAGTGAGGGCATTTGTGGTGTAGTTTTCATTCATAATTCAGTTTCAAACACACAGTACTCTAAGTAACATTTGTGAAAGCGCATCACTAATTGAGAGGGTGGTGATTTATACCCCCTCAGAGGCTGGGGCGGGTCACTGATCATGTGATTGAGCTCACCATTCAAATTCATTCATTATGATGATGGAACACGTGCATTAGTGGTTACTTTATGTTAGCTCAGGGATATTTTATGATGTCACAAACTGTAGTTTATCAGGCGCAGATCCCTTTTAAATCAGATTACATGTGTAGCAATTAGAAGCAAAAATATAAACCTTACGCAAAATAAAATAACAAAATATAATAACAAAATATAATAATAAAGTAAATGAATTAATGAATAAGTAAACAAACAAACAAATAAATTTGTAAATACATAAAATTTCTCTGATGTGGTCTAGAATAAATATTATGTTAAATAGTTGATGTTTTTGTATTAAGTAGTTGTAAAAAAAAAAGGGAAATAAAGTGTCTAAAGTTGATCTTCTAGGAAGATCTTGTTTCTTCAGACCCAAAACAGCATGTCTGATTCTGTACTTAAAATGATAAAACCACTACTGCAAACATCCATGAACATACAAACTAAATCTGAAGCCGAGAGCCTTTTTTCCATCAGCTTTTTAAATTTGTGCCTTTAACATTTTAGAGTCAAACTCACAAATCACCTGAACAGGTGAGCTCTGTGAACACTAATCAATACCCAAATGGCACATTTAAAAGTTAAATGTCTTCATTACAGCCCTATGTCAAAAACATCTCCTCAGTCTGATTAGATAATTCAAAGTCTAAACTTGGATAGAATTATTTATACACTTTTATACACATCATCAGCATCATATTAAATCAATATGACACATGCAGGAAAAAAAACTAGATGCAATCCTGGACCATGAAACTCATCTTTCTATCAGAAATAGGAATTTAAAACAGACAGGCCAATTGAGGAGAACTAGCCTCTAGCAACACAAACCAAGCTCATATAAGTCTATAAATAGCCCAACAGTTGGAGCTTTATTGCTGTGAAATGTATTTCCCAAGCTGTTGCAGCTAAACAGTATTTGATACAGAATCTGAATTTCCCATTAGCAGTGGCAGCTTGCAGTCCAGCAGGCCGTGATCGAGATCGTTAACAGGTAAGCTACATCTCTGTGACATACGAAACGCGTAGGATCCCTGCTATCAGCACAGAAGAAAAAAAACAGTTCCGCTTGAATGCATGCAGAGACCAGCAATAACACCAACCTGCAGATCATGATCCTGATTGTGCTGCGTTTTCAATCTGTGTGCTGCAGCCGGATCCTCCGTCATCCTCAGTGAGTCGTAGCACACGCTCTGAAACGAGAACGGATGTGCTGTCATGCCCAGAGCTTCATATGGACGTTTCAGCATCCCCCTGTTCTCCTCTCATCTCCTCTTATATCACTTCATCTCATCTTTTCTGCCTTGTTCTGCAAAGGCACAGAGGATGGATGCAATGCCAAGCACAGCCGGCTGAGCCAGGGGACAATGATTCATCAGAAAGAGCAACAGTCAGGACGAAACAGGAGAATAAAAAAGAAAGAAGAATTGCCAAAGGAGGAGTTTTAGAGTGGGTGATTTTTGAAGGAGATAGAAGGAGAAGAGAGGAGAGGAGAGGAGAGAGGGAGAGAGAGAGAGGGAGAGAGAGAGAGAGCAGGGCTGGGCGCTTACCATAAACACACCCCCAACCCTGATGGAGTGCGGGATGAAGCTGGCAGCAGAGTGGAGGAGAGGAAGAGAGGAGGAGGTGATGGAGGAGGAGGAGGTAGAGGAGGAGGCGGCGGTTGAAGCACGCGCACATACACAAACAAGCACACACATATACACAGAGGAGCTCAGCAGTGTGTTGCAAAACACACTGTTGGGATGCACGACGCTGTGAGCTCAGATCCTGTTATCTCCTGGGGTGCTCTGTGTGTGTGTGTGTGTGTGTGTGTGTATGTGTGTGTGTTAGTTAGTGTTCATGTTATAGAGAGAACTCATGGCTCTTTTCACCACCTGCTGGCCACCACAGTGCATGACAGGAAGAAAAATACATACACAGATTTTCACCAAACCTTGGTTAAAAAAAAAGTAGCTACTCTACTACATCAAATCTTACACATGTCCATCATGTCCATAATGTCCAGCTCATAAATCTCTATTACACTGGAGTATAAACAGGACGTCACCTAGAACTGACTGTGTGAACCTGCATTGTGTAACAGGAACGAACACTATAACACACACAGACAGCCCTCCACTCCTGCAGGTGGTGCTAAAGAGACAAATGAGTTACTAATGGCATTAGTGCCATTCTGGTGGCACATTATAGGATGGTGAAGGCTGATTGACATTTCACATCATTCCTATCATAATCAAGAATGAGGATAAATCTGTTAGTTCTTTGAATACATCTACAGAGAGTACTGTAAAAGCCTCCTTTAGCAGCACAAAAAAAAAAAAAAAACTTTTTAAAGGATTGATAAGTTCCCCAGACAAAACATTAGTCGCATGTGTCATTTCTTTCCTAACGCTTGGATACTCCTCCAATTGCCATCGTTTGTTACTGTTACTACATTTTTAATTAACATATTATTTATAAATTGATCTACAGCATGTCTGAAAAGTCAGGAACCAATGAAAATAAAACTACATATACTTCATATTGTATTTATTATTTACAACATATGCTCTACATGTTCACCGTTACGCTATATGCATGTTTTCAGCCGCTGTGTCATGTTTTTGCGGATTTCGCTCAACATGTTCGGATAGGTATATTTACTCAACACATTCCCATTGGTTCCTGACTTTTTGGTCACTCTGTACATTAAACTATGTTTGTTAATTTATTTAGTACACAGCACCACTTGTAGCAATATATAAATTAATTTGGGAATGTGTTTTTAGACCTGTACTGAACCCCGGACTTATTGTGTGCAAGTTTTCTGGGTCACACTTTATTACGTCTATCTAATACCCACGTGGTCACACCTAAATTGTAATTACAATGTAACTACAGTGTAATTACTCAGGATATCGGCACTGGTATATATGAATTACAGTCAGCCTTACAGTATATTATGTAAATACATGTTTATCACTTTTCAGTTCATGTTAGTACACAAATGTGTTTTGAGGATTGTAGCATGACATTATGTCCTTAACTAGCTGTATTGCTCATGTAACATCTGACCAAACGGTTGATTGGTAATATGACAGTACTTACACAGAAAAAGCAGAGGAAAGGTCTAGTTCCTGTGCCAATGCAATGACATATTGTGAAAAGACATTCTGGTTTCCTGGTAGTTACCACATTGTAGCAAATAATGTAAGTAAAGCCATAAAAGTTACACAACAGTTACTGTGTAGTTAGGTTTCTGTCAATTTACAGATGTAAGAGCTGACCTTGCATCTTCATACACACTTGGACATTTGTAAAAGTATATACATACAGTTGCAATAGTCAAGAAATACTTACGCGCTTACAAAACCAGACATGGTAAAACGACTGAAATTCTTTACTCAAGTAAAAGTACAATTATTCATTGAAATAAATAGTCTAGTAACTTTATTAGTCTGGTAAATGTTGAAGTACAGCTTCAAGTTCTTCACTCAAGGTTACATAGAATTGTATCAAGTCTTAAATTTATTTAAAGTATGAACATGACCATAAAAGAAAGACTCATAAATGAAAAATACGTCTACCTCAAATCACACACTTATTTTAGTTACTGATGGTAAATTAGTGCCCGTTTCACCAAGCAACTCAGGAATGTGGGAAAACATTAACTAAGGCTAACAAACAACAGCTTTATTCCTTATCTCTCAGCTGTTAGCTAGCACGATAAATCTGACTATACAAACCAGCTGAATGCTAATTGCTAGCTGTCACAACACAAACGGCCTTGTTAGATTAAAAGTGTTCATAGCAGCAGATGAATTACAGGGATCTGTATTAGGTCTGTTAGGTCCTGCTGACACATATGTTAAAGATTTGTTTAGACTTAGGTTTTTTACAAATTAAAAAAAAAAAAAAAGCTGTAAAAGGTAACATTATGACTTTACAAATAGATAGTTATAGAGAAATGTAGTGAAGTAGCATTGGAAAGTAGAAAATAGAGAGTTTTCTTTTGAAATCTAATGAGTCAAATCAAATGTATTAAGTGAAAGAAGAAACCGATGAAGTACTTTCGTAGGCCTATAGTAACAAAGTAATTGTACTTTGCTACTTGTCACATCTGTATATAACTTATACACAAGTATTTACATAAGATACATTACTGTAATCAATTTGTAGAAGTAAATTCATGCACAGTAGTTATAGACGTTACAGCATGGATAGGTTATGTGTACACAGGCACTAGAGACACAGTACAAAGAAGGACCAAGAATTTTGATGTCCATCACTACCAAAGCATTTTATTTAAGTTAACTGAAGGTCATTCGCAGCTCATTCATCTTAATATATATATATATATATAAACTTTAAAAACTTTAAACTTCTGACCATCATGATTTAATAATCACTTCTAAACCCACCTGTAATAGCTGTTTAATGTTTTTATTCGTTTTCCTGCAATCTGGAAACCCTGATTATTCCAGTTTTCGGTATTTTGGGCAACCTGGCAACCTCGTCTGTAATCCCAATCTTCATGGGCGGTGCTTAGCGTTTCTCAGCCTGACGGGCGGTCATTTGGACCAATCGGCGTACACCAGCAGAACAGCTGAGGGTGACGTCACGGTGTTTGCTCAGGTTTTGTATTGAGGTAGCAGCGACTGTGTACTGGGTCACATGAACACACATGTGCGGAGTTAAAGGCTGAAACTGACGCGACTAATGCTTTTCTCTAAGTCTGTGTATCTGATCGTTTTGCTTTAATCGAGATAATTATCAGTTTTAAGGAGATTGTCTTGTCTGAGGTGTGACTGGGGCCTTTCTGCCATCATGTCGACAGAAAAACAAAGTCTTCCCGAGGAGAATCTGCAAGGTAAAAAAAAAAAAGAAAGAAAGAAAAAAAAAAAAGAAAAAAGCTATTTCTTACTATTTCTAAAATATGATATGAATAAATATTAATAATATTTAAAAATTAATAATAACTGCTTTATTGCAGTTTTTTTTTTTAGGGCTAAATCATATCTAGGCATATATGATCATGTATGAGTTTGGCATATCATTCCTGTTAATACCCAAAGGCTTTATGGTTTTGATATTTACAAATAAGCCAGTGCTGTAAACAGACATGAATGACGCAGTGACGTCAGCACTGTCAATGAGCTGTCAGCTCAAACCGTTCAGTTTACTGCTATTATTTCTGTTAGTTTGTAAATGTGTAGTCTATACAGTGAAATCTGCCATTTGTGCCAGGCATTGTGTTAACACCGACAACAACAATAACAGCATGGAGGGAGAAACACATTCCTCCATTCAGCGTGTGACGTCAGAGAGGCGGGGTCTGTGCTGCAATCTGATTGGCTGATAAGCCCACGATGACCGAGCAGTGCTATTTACAGCCTATATTTACACCAGCTCAGACACACCTGTCCTTTGTTGATCTGGTGCCCTTCATCTCTAATGGGTGTCTCAATACCATTTTTCCATTCTTACGATATCACGCTTCGTCCAGTGCTGTGCTGACCTGACAGTACCTGATCAGAGTGAATGACCTTGCCCTCTGTGAGCTTCTGTTGCCTCTCCAGATGTAATGGTGGACTTGTAGGTCCTCAGTTCATGTGCATGATCTTCACACATGTCCATGGACAAAAATAAAAATAAATCAATCAATCGAATCAATTCTGATCCAGGATTTCAGAGCAATATCGGCCCTGCTCCTAATATCCGGTATGACATCTCATAGTGTCTACAGCACTGTCACTGGTTATACTTTTCTTATTTTTCCCCCCACTGTCTTCCAACACCGCACTTCAAGCCCATCGAGCCATGACTACCCACCGTCCTCTGTTATATGACAAAATAGTTACAAATAGTTCGCAGATCTAAAGATTAAAAATCTACAGGATATAACAAACTAACTTAGAATGAATGTCATGTTTACTGACTACACATATTTACCCGGAAACATGCTTCTGCAATATAATGGTTAATTGCTATCAATTCAAATTTCGACCAGGTCATACAATTGCGATTAGATGATTATGCATTAATTGTGACAAAATCTCATCTCCTCAATAAACACATTTCAGAAAGCAGCAATAAGCAATGAGCTGTCTATCCAATCTATACATGTTTAACCGCTGTTGTGACCAATCCCAGACACTGCAGATGACGTTCTGGGTGGGTTTAGTTTTGTGGAACTGAGAATAATAGCATCACCAACAGCTACAAGTAGACTGGACTGTTAACAGTCATTTCAAGTGATTACACATACTGAAATACCCTCTAGATTTTGTGTCTGTTGGGGCTAATTTATCTAACCCTGCTTTGCTGACACGTCTGTAACACATGATCAGCAGTGAATGAAAAGCCACAATACAATAGCTGGTGTATTAAACGTATCTTAAAACTTATTGATCATTGGAGGAGAAACTAGAAGTAAATAGATTGAGCATACAGTGACCAATCAAATAAAATACTAAATAAAGGGATGACAGAACTGTATGTTTTGTGTAACTTGGTTTGATGGAAGGATAAAGCTAATGCCAAGCACAGATTTTGTATTTACCATGCCTGCTATTTGGAAGAGAAATGGCATGATTACAGACCAGAAATGCTTGATTTTAAAAAAATAGGAAGCATAAATGGTTTTGCCAATCTGTCTTTCAATGAGTGTGTATGTTCCTATGAGCATGCGTAATAGTTTTATGTGTACGAAGAGACTATACAATGCTGTAAAGATCAACTCTAAGGGTTTCATAATAGTAAGTATGTAAAAATGTAAGTAAAAGTGAGTAAAAA
Organism: Pangasianodon hypophthalmus; assembly: GCF_027358585.1. Lineage (NCBI taxonomy): Eukaryota > Metazoa > Chordata > Actinopteri > Siluriformes > Pangasiidae > Pangasianodon > Pangasianodon hypophthalmus. The sequence continues at coordinate 18,419,221 of NC_069721.1, forward strand.
TTGCAGTATTTTTTACCCCTCACATTCAGCATCATGACCAGCCATCAATGATTAGTAGTAATATTAGTATAATACAATGTACAGTGCATAGCATAAACAATTCATGACACAAAAACCCTTTGTGACTAGTTCTGCCATTATAGATTTAAGTGAGTAGATGCAGTATCATTAAGTTAATTGTAATGCAGTTACCATCTTAAAGGGCATCTAACAATGTAAAGATTGAGGCACTTTTGCCTTGAAAGTGTATTATTTTGTGGCATATCTGGTATCCATGATGACCATTTCTCCAGGACCATGGTGCAACACAGAACAGTACACAAGACTATATAGTGTAATACACAACAGTGTGAGACGAGTACAGGAAAATAAATGCGCAGAACAGAACAATAGATACACAGGACAATCAATCAGTCAATCAATCAATCAATCAATCAATCAATCAATAAATAAATAAATATCATTGAATAGGATAAATATTAGCCAAGGCATACCTTTAACAGCACCAGACTGACCTACCAAGGTGTGAACACATTTGTTTTTATGATGCCAGGCTCTTGGGTGGAGCTGCACTTCAATAACGGAGGTGGAGGAGCTCCTAAAGCAGCAGTGGAGGATCAGGCTCAGAGTTCAGCCCCCTCTGGAGACATGGAGAAGATGCTGCTGGACGCTCAGCACGAGTCTGGCAGGAGCAGCTCCAGAGGGAGTTTACCCTGTGATAGGTCAGTCCTTTCACAAGGAGCTTAATTAATATCCAACAACATTCATTTATTTTATGGTTAATTCATTAACCGTGCTGAAACCCAAGGACGACAGAACTGAATAGATTTACAAAACAGCTATTGCTGAAAATACAATATTATCACATATTATGTCGTCTCAGAGAAAGAGACTGGACTCGCATTTGAATGTTGTCGTCTTTTCTGTCTAGTCCTCCAAGGTCCCAGACTCCTTTGCACTTGAGCAGAGGCTCAGAGGTCCACAGCTCAGGAGAGAAAAACAGCTCACAGGTATATTTTAGTGACGGTTGGCTGCCCAGCTCTATAATGGTTTACTGAATCTTATTAGCTGAATGAATCAAAGTTAACGTTAAAGTCCAGATTTTGATATTGATAGGTCTTACTTACAGACCTGCTGCAGATATGATTACTGGATTATGGTATGATCATCGTAATCATTGTGTCAGAATGAAACGTGCTCCTGGTAACTAACCTGTTTTGTTTTGCTCTCAGTCTGAGGAAGACTTTCTGGAGAGGAGGAAAGAGGTCGACAACCTGATGAAGAAAAACGCTGACTGGATATGGGACTGGTCGAGTCGACCAGAAAACATCCCACCCAAGTAAATCACACACTCATTACACAGTTTGATGATTATAATAATAGTCTGAAGACTAATGATAACCCTATGTTGTGAAACATACTGTATATGATCTGACTGATAATACTGTTTAATACTATACAAACGCAAACTTTACTGTCATTAACAACAAACAATGGAATTGTTTTGGTGTGCAGTCATAGGAAAATAATCAGTGATAGCATTATACCACTATAACATAAACAATTTTTTCCTTTATTAAAGAATATACATTTTGTCTGGTTATGGTTATGTTTAATGTCGAGCTTCCATGAAAACAAGTTAGTCTCTGTTATCAGATATGTAATAGCAGTTATAGCCAGTCGTCCCGTCACCTCATTGGGAAGTTAATAACACAGAAATTGTTCCAGAAAAACTGCAAAATCCTGTCCTGAAGACTTTGTTACAGCTTTACCTCTCTGTGACTGTCTCAGAGAGCGGTAATATATAATATTTAAAAGCAAAATTCTGTAATATCAAAACTTCTTTTTGACAGTGCTATGCTGCAAAGTAACACATACAGTACACTCTGGAGCAAAAAAAAAAAAAAAAAAAAAATGGCCAAGGTGTTTTTTTTTTTTTTTTTTTTTTTTTTTGTTGCCACAAAAGTCCTGCAGATCATTCAACGGCAGGAGCCACTCCATGTTAAGGCACCTAACACAGCTTCTTGTGGGAGGCCATGAAGTCCATGTGTTGTCTGCAAAATGTTGTCTGCAAGTTTACCCCACACACTTCAGTGTTATTTTTTTAATTTATTTTTTTTTATTTATTGCTAAATAATTTAAAATGTTAAATTTTATTTATTTTTTTGCTTGCCATTTTTTGCTCCAGAGCGTACGCTGTGTGTTTAGTGCTTGACTGTTTAAAAGAATGAATGAAATGCCTTTTTTGTTTTCAGGGAGTTCTTGCTGAAGCAGCCCAAACGCTCCAGCACCTTGAGTATCAGGAACACTAGCGTGATGAAGAAGGGAGGAATCTTCTCTGCCGAGTTCCTCAAAGTCTTCCTCCCGTCTCTCATCGTCTCTCACATCCTCGCTGTGGGGCTCGGGTAAGTGACGCCCACCTCACAAGCGCAGTTGTAAGTTGAACTGCCGCAAGACACCAGAAGAGCTTCAGTGCAGCTTGGCAATGATTTGAGCCTCTGGAGCTGTACTGGAGGAATGTACGCCATTCTTCCTAAACATCTTCCCTCAATTTTGATGATGGTGATGGAGAGCGCTGTCTAAGATGTTGCTCCAAGATCTCCCTTAGATTTTCAATTTGGTTGAGATCTGGTGAGTTTGAAGGCCATAGCTTATGATTTACATCATTTTTATCTTCATTAAACCATTCAGTGAGCGCTAGTACCCTGTAGATGGGGGCGGAGTCACCCTGGAAGAGACCACTCCCATCAGTATAGCAAAGTTTCATCATAGGATAATGGTGATCAGAAGAACTTCGTTCTAAGTGGACAATTGGACAAAAACCAAAAATAAATGCCCCCTACAGCATAACAAAACTACTAGTTTTTCCTTTAATTTGTCATCAGTCTACACGTCTAGGTTAAAAAGGTAACAAGAAATTAGCACAATATACGTGTTCTCTAGTTTTCCTAATATTCTAATAACTTCCTGCATTGTCTCTAGCTTAACTGACTTAAATGAGTCTAAATAATATGGCTCTTCTGTTAAAAAAATAAACATACCTATGTAATGAGAAATTTCAGATGGATTCCTAGTTCCAACATAATGGTTTTTTTGTTTGTTTTTTCATTTTTTTTATAGAAATACATTTTCTGGGAATATGTTTACATCTATAGACATTTAAAGTACAGAGAGGATACCAATATGCTGGCCATGTCACTATATACACACACACGGTATAGAGAATGAGTGTATAGGGTACTTAGGGCTCTAATGTGTGTCTTGACACAATTCATTGCTAATGCCTAGTAGTTCATAACCTAGTTTGGTTAGAAATACCACAATAATATATAAATTAGCTGTATAATCAGGAAATCCTAAGAAAAATGGTGTATTTCACATTTATATCTCCCAAGCTATAAAAACCCTCTACGACTCCCTTCTTTTGTCCTTTATCATTTTTCCTACTGCCCAGATCCAAGCAGTCTCAGCCCCTACTGAACTATGTAATATCCACTGCATTGTTTGTCACTGCAGTATAATATTAACTCGTACCCAGTGTCTGGTGAGTGGGTGAGCTATTTTGACCCTGTCTTCAGGGCTTGTTTTTAGCATGACATGGCAGTACAGCATTAACAGGCATGCAGGTTTATTCAGTGAGCCTCTAGGACATCCAGATCAGTAAAGCACAGAGGTTCTCTGGTGATTTAACTTGCAAGCATTCAGTTGGAATCCTCTGCTCACATACCACTTAGTGCTGCTAAATCTACATCTCTCCTTGGTTTTGGTAAAACAAGCTAAATCACTGTTTAACTTTTAGAAAGATATTAGCAAGTGGAGCAAGGATATGGTCTGGATGTTGGTAGAAACTATTTTCACTACACATATTAATTAGCTTAAATGGATGCTAGTCAGACAAAACTGAGTGAAAATACAATACAGTGCAGCACAAAACTTGCGCTTTAATGCTAGCACAACACACAGTCACCTCACATTTAAACACTCCACTGAGCAAACGAGTAGAACTCGATACCCGTGGTGTCGACAAGGATGCCTCTGCCGCCAGCAAGTCTAGTCGTCCTTGTTACTAATGTATATGCCTCAAATACCCTTAAAATATTCTTTTAACTCTGATTGGACCAATTCTAAAATCTAATCAGCTCATCTGCTGTTTACAGTGATAATTCCATATAAATCCTACAAACATTTGTTCTCAAGTTCTCCCTTTAATGAGAATCTCAGGCAGACAACCTGCAAACATCATGCCTCTACCACAAATACTCACTTTTTGTCCAGATATCTCCACTGCTCATAGCTCATAGCTGAAAAGATACGTTCTGCCTTTTTTGTTGAGGGTGTAAATAAGTTGCTTCATTGCCAGAGACATTATCAGGAGAGGATAAAGACTGCAGCTACATAAATTCGCTTCTGCCCAGGATTCAAATACTCGCTTATTTTCCAGTCAGTAGTAATGAACATAATTAGCTCGTCATACTCGAGTTAAATTGAGTTAGTTATTAGCCTAGTTAATTGGACAAGAATAAGATGGGATGTTTAGAATAAGTAGGAAGTTAGGGATGAGTAAAATGTCTACAGATAGTTCATTAATATGGAAGGTGATCTTAGGATGTTGGTGCTAAACCCACCTCAGTGGTCAACAAAATATTAAGATGCTTTACATGGTTTAATGCCAGATTGAATTTGTACATTCAGGTAGCAGACGTCTTTTGAGCTCCCGAACCTGATGCAATATCTCGGCCAGATTCATTATTAATTATTAAAAAAATAACAAAACCATTCTCTCTCAGAATGCCAAGTAAGCTGCAACATTTTCGCCACATCCTGACTTCATAGTAACTCAGAGCTAGTTATAGTCAGGTGTGAAATGTTAACGATGATCCTTAATACTTAAAAGGTAGAATTATTAAATATGTATGAATCTATAGAATCTATAGCTGTAAATATGCATGCCTAACTGATTTTTTTTTTGTGTTCTCCCTATTTCTTTCAGTGTGTACATCGGAAGGCGTATCACTACCTCCTCCAGTACATTCTGAGGGAGAACCCGTGTGTCCGATCTCGCAGCTGCACCCTCACCACCTCACCATCTCTACTGCTTTGTCTTGAATTGATGTTTCAGTAGATCCAAATAGGTCAGGAACGCTTGAGCCGTTTCCATTCGCGGGCCGTGTGCCGTGCTACACCGCCTTCATTCCCCCTCGTGTATTCCTCTAGCTCGCACTCAGCTTTTACAATCCTGCCTGCACCGGGAGGCCATTTTAGATTTGCAGCCAGTGGCTGAGTAGTGTTATCTGTGCTCCACCTTCATCTTATAATTTCCTGTGCAGATATATAGAGAATCTGTTTAAAAGAAATATCAGTCATGTGAAATGTAGATGTAAGGAAGGGAAAGAAATAGACCAATATGCTGGAATTGGAAAATACTACGTTAGATATAATTCTGGCTTAGCACTTGTAAATAGAAATACTTTGTGATGGGGAGGGCAAAATGGCAAAAATAATCATATATGTATATGTTTCACTGAGGTTTTGCGAACAGTGCCAACAAAATGGTACAGCACAGCTTTTATCATTTGACAAATTATAATTATCATCGTAAAGGAGGGGAAATTGAAACAAAGGGCAAAAATAATATTTCAGCAATCAACTACTCATTTCTGAGAGGAAGGGATTAAGTCTGTTTGCTGAGTCCAAATCGGAGTGAAATTTATACATTTGGTTCGTTTTTTTTGTTTGATTTGGTTCCACATACTGCACGTAAGTAAACAAACTAAAAAGCAAAAAACGTCTGACGGTTATGTGCGGCTGTACTTGCAAAACTCTGAAATACAGCAAAAGAAAAAGATAAACAAACCAAGTGAACGTAGAAATCACAAAAATTACTTGAGCACAGAGAAGGTGCGAAATAAATGTATAAATTAGATAATTATACAATAGCAAATCAGTGTTTCTTTTCCTTTTGTTTGTCGGTCCAAATATCCAGAACATCATATTTCTGCAGGGTTACAGCGCTGGCCTTCAGCTCAGTTTAGCATTAAAAAAAAAAAAGCTGCCCACAACCCAAAATACACTACGTTCGATTCACTTCCTGCAATGGAACTGCACTAGAGTTTGCATGGAACCACAGAGGAACCACGCAACTCAGACACTCTCAGATGACTTGTTTTGATCCACACCCTGTGTATGATCATTGTGTAAAGATGCACCAGGGTTCAATTCAAACAGACTAAACACCGCATACGTTAAAGCCCCCAAACACTCAAGCTGATACTCCCTGAAAAGTATATAGTGATAATATTTATTGCAAGATCATATCGTCATATGATTATTTATGGTAATCCGCACTGTGTGTATTAAAAGATGCCACATCTAGGATTCTAGTCATCCACATGGGAAAAGGAGAAGAGCTGGTCCTACATCAGCACTCTCACTGAGGAGATGCGTGAATCAAACAGGCTCACTTTCAAATAAGTCTGAAATTGCATGAAGACTCATTATAACAGAGTACGCAGAGCTGTAGTTCTGTATCTAAATGTATAATAAAGGACTAATAGCTTATGAGTCAGATTTCAGTCTGTACCAAATTCTCGACACGTGATTGTTATAAGACTGTTTTTTTTGTTCATGGCTGTGATATTTAACTCAGGTAAGCATCTTGCAAGAGAAAAAGATGCCTCATTTGCTGGCCAGACCCAAATGTATTCCGGGTAAAATTACACAGGTAGCAAACACAGAACACTTCTGTTTATCCACAATAAACAGTGTGACTGTGTTTATACTGCGTTATATACACCGATTGATCAGATTATCAGATCAGGTAGCCATGCTGATAACAGGATCAAGTGTGAACAATGGTGGCAGTGTGATGGTGTGGGGATTGATGAAGAACATGGGAACAGCATGGCATACTGGCCAGGCTCACTGCTTTCCTGCTGTTTATCCACACCTGAATGGAAACTTCCTGAATGAAAATGCACCACGAGACAAGTATCATTCCAGGGTTCCAGGAACACAGGAGTGTTTTAGTTGCATGCGAGAGATGCACCCAGCATTCATCATGTTTCTGAAGGCCAGAAGAGCCACAACACATTATTAGGTATACCCACTAATCTGGTAGCTCATTGTAAAACAGTTTATTACATGCAAGCACACAATTATGCATCATCCATGTCCTGTGCAAAAGAAAAACAGGCTTGTTTCCTTTTTCAATTGCTTCCTCTATTTACTCCAACTGAAATGTACAAAAATCCAGATCTGAACCATAAGATTCAAAGTTGTAAGATCACCTTAGCTGCTATGATGACTTTTCATTGGAATAAGGCAAGGAGAAAAAGGGAAATCTTTCTGTAACTTAGTGAATGTTGTGCAATGTGTAGAAATGTTAAATCTATGTGCAAGTTCCATGGTTTTGTATTTTAAGTGAAAACCAATAAATCAATGTTAGTCTAATTTGTGTCATCTTTAATTTAAGTTAAAAAAAAAAAAAAAAAAAATTAGCCTTTAAGACACAGGCCAAATAAGTGGCGCACAGCGTCCCATAATCAGGTAAACACAATTAAAATTTATTTAACTTTGGTCAAAAATAATCAAACAAGTGTACACTTCCACAATGTTAGCATCATTATTTAACAAGGAACAAGGCCAGAGAGAGGATGCCCTTTGACCCGTCTGTGACTATAAATTTGGGAACAAATCAACTGTACAACTTTGTACTTGAACCGTCAAGTTGTTTTTATGTTCGATCACATGTTTTAACGCCGCCTGGGGAAATTCGAGCAGCGTGCAAACCGTGAAGCTCGTCTCAGTTAATCCCATGTCCCGACATGAGCTGGCTAAAAGATTTAATGCACAAATATTACATTTTGCTCACGTCGCATTTGTGCAGGAATACCAAGATCAGCAAATTAGCACATGGGCCACTAAATTGTTTACTTACTGGAGAAAAAGCTAGTTTTTTTTTTTTCTTTTTTCGAGGCACTAGATTCTGCTTCGATGGAACGAATTCAGGAAAGTATACTTTATTTATTTCTCATAAGAAGTTCTCATTAGTGTCCAGATACGAAGCCACATGTACTGTAGCAGCAAATATACAGGAGGATGGAGTGATTTAATGTTTGTGGAGGGGGGGAATATTCTGGGTAAAGGCAGGGAGTGGTGTTAATGATACCATTTAATATTTATGGTTACTATTGAGAATCATTATGGGATTCCCCTCTATAGTCATACAGAGATTTAAGGCTGCAGTGTCCCTTTAAAAAAAAACAAAAACAAAAAAAATTTAGAGTCATATTTGACAAAGCCGGACGTTCGGAGAGCAAACAGCAATACTGACATTTAAAATGGCCGAATGTCCTTCGTTGTACAGTGCAACTGCAGCTTCAAGTAGTCCTATACTGAATATCTCTTTCTAACCAGCTGCTTACTGATGCATTTCCACCTGGAGATCAGTATTTTGCCACCATCAAGTTAGGTAGTTTCCCCCCACTACATACTGACTGCAAAGAAAAGTTGTTTTACTTTCCAATAAAAGTTCTACTGAAAGAGAACAACTGATTAGTAAGGAATGAAGAACAAGGCTGAAGAAAAACTGACGTGCAGGTGGACCTTCATCTTTTAGCAGCTGGCTAGAGATCAGCAGGATGACTTCACATTTCATCACTGGTGCTCCGAATCCACATAACATGCAAACACAGAACATAAAAACCCCATACATACCTGCTCATAATGTAAAAAACGCTTTCTCTTTGTATCTTTGTAGTTTTGTTACTTTTATTAAGTGGTTTGACACCAGATGGTGCAGTTATATATAGACAGTCAGTGAGTAGATGTTACTATGAGATAACCAAAAAAAAAAAAAAAAAAAAAAAGGGAACCGAAAATTTGTCCACTGACCAAAAGGGAGACCTGTATTAAGTGCTTAAAAGATAAAACACCAAGGCCTGTGATTAAGGCCAGGGGGAGGAATGTTGACAGACATCAACAAGCAAAAATGTCATGGTTCTGGAGATTTCCAGGCGACAGAGACATATGCACGGTTCTGACTGTGATGGATATGCACTTTCCTCTTGGCGTGCTCCACAATCTGGGTTGACAAATAGAACAAATGAAGGCTCAGACTAGAAGAAAAAGAAAAACAGGCTTGTGACTGCTGAAAAGTCGATTTGGCCTCTGTGTTTTGTTATTTCTGCTCGGCGGTGTTGAGGATGAGTGTTGGCCTTCTCCTGGTTTTAAGGTGGGTAGGGTTTGGGAGGGCGTTCGTAAAATCTCCCTGTGTAAATTCAACAAGTGGGTCAATCTTGCGCTGGGAGGAGCAACAAGCCTGTAGCTTGTCTTACTGACTTTAAGAACTAGACTATGGAAAGTACAAGATTTTTTGCACGTCCTCCGTTCTGTGCCAGGGGGAATAAGGTAGGGATATTTATTTTGATTCTCTCTCTCTCTCTCACACTCATTTCCCATCCCCCATACTCACTCTCATTAGTTTATTTTGTCCTGGAATATATACAGATTGTTGGTGGCGGCCACGGCTATGACATTCTCTTTAGGATGCCAAGCCGTGTGCAGGATCTTCTTGTTGAAGTCCAGGCTGTCCACGCTGATCTCGTCCTTCTTCCTCTTGCCACCAGTGCACACTCGGCGCGGTTTGAGCATGGCCCGCGGTTTGCTATTCTCGCGCGACGCCTCCAGTGTGATGTCACGCCGCGTGTTCCTGTCGAACATTCTGAAGAAGTTGTTGTACGAGCCCGTCATGATGGCACTGCAGGAGAAAATAGACAACAGGACTCATTTATATTAATATTATTCATCAGAACATACATTATTCAACATTTAATATGACACCTATAGGCTCAAGACTCTAAGCGTTTCATTATAAGCAATAAATCAGCAGTAGGAAGATTCAGTGACAACGTTTGGAATAAGGGGTAACAGTTTCCATACCTGTCTGAACCGTTCCAGCAGCACTCGAACTTGTCAAAAATGCAGTCGTTCTCATACAGTGAGCACAGCTTGCTACGTAGGTATTCATGTACCTATAAATATAATTGCAAAAATGAACAGGATGGTCACCATTGTGGCTGGTAACACTGAGGATTAGCAATTTAAGCATGTAGCAAGTCAAGGCAAGTACTAAGGCATTATGAGTTTCACAACACTGGTTTAAAGGCTGAGGAACATCCCATTATTCAGTAGAATACATGAACTTCAGAGAATTGACAAAATATTAACAGAAATCTAGTTGCCTCGACTTTATACCAAGGGAGTAAATCCTTTATGACCATGTTAAGCATGAATTAGTGGTGGACTACATGGCTAAAGAGACACAAACAAATGTCTCATCTGATAGTGTTGTATTCTTTCGCCTTCACAAGGATCGCCGCAGCTCTGATAACATCACTGAAGACAAGCAATCATCAAAAACAAAGATTAAACAAAAAGAAAACAAAGGAAGAGACTTAGAATGCCATGCTCTAGCTATATACATGTTTTAAAAAAAAAAAAAAACACACACACACACAATAAAATAAATAATATAAAAATAAAAGGGGAAAGGATACTCGCACTTCCAGTGCCAGCAGCATTCAAACAGAGCCCGTGAAAAAGTTTTTAAATACACAGACATGCACTTCATCAACAGACTGCTCAGTCGTTCCTTTTTTTATTGCCTTCATATCATTTCAAGGCATTTTCTCAGCACATCTCTCATCTTTAATTGGGCGCCGGCTGGTGCCGCTCTGCTTGTAATCTAATCAGTTCATTAGCATCCAACAAATTGACAGATGTTCCTAACATGGTGATTAATAAATGAGAAATGATTAGATAAAATACAAAAGGCTTACAACTGTTTTGTTTAGTCTGTTGAGTCTGAGTTTATCAGTAATGCTGAAGTCAGAACAAACTGACCTTGGTGAATGCTACAAGACTGATATTACAGTGTGAGCTGCTAGTTTGATTGCTACCTTCTGTGTTAATGATTCGGTGACTAGCGAAAGGAGGATTGAGTACAACCAAAATCATGAAAAGTACTTTCACTTTAAGGAACCACTTTAACACTCACAGAATGAGCATATGGAGCAAATGTTGACAGACTATTTCTCTAAAGCGTTAAGACGACTTGGGGCAGTACCTGGTAGGTCTCTACTGGCCGGTTCTCCATGTTTAGGTCCCACACTTTCACAGAGAGATAGTCTCGGGTCATCATGTATCGGCCGCTGTGGCTGAACTTGACGTCAGATATAGAGGAGATGATTTCTGAGAAGAACGACCGGCTGCTCGGGTCTTCGGGTTCTTCAAAAACTGTGGTGAAAAAAAAAAGTTAAATAAAGCTGAACTGTAAATAAAAAGGGGGGAAAAAAAACACTGTAGATAGTTTGGAAATGTTTGGAGTGTGTTATTTATGTCTATGAGGACAAATTGACTCATCAAGTTCTGTTCACTACCCATTTTAATTTTAACACGTGTACTTCTGCTTGCTGCTGTAGATCAGCAACTAGCGTTAGCATACCAGGCACGTCAAACCTACTCTTACTTTAAACCAGGAAATAAATGATCAAACAAGGTTTTGGTTCCATGTACGCAAACACCAAGCCACTTCTGGTTCTCTTTGCATTTGTATGCTCTCTGGCAGAGTTTACTGCATGCGAAACTTTCTGGGTAGGAAATGAACAGAGAACATGTATTTGCATGTCTATAGGCACACTGCACTGTGGGAAATGAAATTATTAAATGACACATTACAAAATCCTGTAGCAGAAAAAACAGTCACAGTTGTTCTTACAAAGAGTACAATACAATTTTTAGCAGCATTAGCAAAGCTTTATGCTTTACGTTTTACACAATTTTTTTTAAACGCATAATTTTTGTGGAGAATAACTGGGACCCATATACACGTTTAGTTTGTTATTTTCCAGGTTCCGAACCCTGGTCCTGGAATACCCCCTGTTCTGCATATTTTAGCGTGTTCTCAGCTCCAACACACTCATTTCATCTCAGGAAAGACTGTTAATTAGCTGAATCAGGTGTGTTAGGAGCAGACAAAACACTAAATTGTGCAGGACTGGGGGTACTCCATGACCAGTTACCACCAATAATATCTGCATTGATCAGCTCTGCTACAATTCTCACCAATAGGTCATGGCACCCCACTGCAAGTAGGTCATGAAAAGGTCATTAAATGTTAGTTAAAGGTTATATCTCTTGCACAGTAATCTGACACTGAAGAGCCATGTTGGTTATACGGTTTCTTATTTCCAGAGGTGGCCCACTGTATATGAATACCAGGTTATAAAGGACCATTTATTTAACGCGTATCTGTGGAAAACATTACCATTTATGATAGCATGAACGGACAAATCATTAGCCGGGTGCCCTGGACAAGATTTTGGTGTCTGGACTATTTTTTTAATTCATAGCTGCCTTACTGACTTTCACAAAACAGAAGGTTTCATTTGGTACGTTCATTTAAACTAAACGTGGCTCATGGTCATGAAGCTGTAACTGTGACTCCTGCTACTTGTCCTAGCTTATAAAGTGGAGTAACTGGTGTGCGCAGATTACAGACTATCTTTTCTGAAATAGGAGCAAGGCGGGTATGTGGACACACTGATGAAACCAAGTCAAAGTCCCGAGCAAAGCCACCATTTAGAACAACATGTAGTCATCTTGTGCTTTTAAACATACTGAGAGAAAATAAAGATATTAGGCAGACTATATATAATACATTTGTGTATACTATATATGCAAAAAGGCATAAACATGATGTGTTACATGATCATGAACTCATTCGTTTCCCTTAGCCTGTATTACTGCACTTAACTAGCTAACTCACTCAACATACTCTGTTACATTACGATAGCTACCTTTTTTTTTTTTTTTTTTTTTTTTAGTTTAGTCAATTCGATTTCTGAGCAACCAACATGTAGGACTGGGCAACTACTTCAGAGCTTTCCCGTGGTGGGCTAGCTAATGGATTTATGATTAGATTGGTCCCTAGATAGGCCTGACATTGGTACATTTTTCATGCATCAATTTTGCCCTCCAGCTATTATCAGTTTTTATCATTGTGTCATGTGTTGCCTCACATGAAACCTGTACGTTTCGGAACTGCATCCTATTCTAGCAGTTTGCAACACAACAATTCCCCACAAAATTTTCACCAACAGTATGCGCCTTCTCAGTCACAATCTGTAGCATGAGAAGTCCACGCATCTGTAGTGAGAAAGATATGTCCCTTTTCCCCCCACCAAGTTGAGAGCTGACAGTAGCTTTTGTCCCTGTGTTTTGCAAGACAACATTCGTCATGTTTGAACAACAAGGCAGCATATATTCCGGCTCAGACTAGGACAGAGCAGTTGACTCCCTGTTCCTTAGAAACGTGCCGAGTGGTTGTACATTTCCAGTGATGAAATCTGACACAGTTGACCAGCTTTATCATTTTTTTTTTTTTTTTTTTTTTTTTTTTTAATTAATATGTAACATAACTTGATGGGGACCTGCACACAGACTTCTTGCATGTGTATGACAAAGGTATTCCTATTTACATGTATTTATTCTTGGCCTGTTGAGAATTGTTTGCCAAGATTTAGAGTTAGATCACGGCTTCACTAACCAACCTGCTGTCACAGATCCGGCAGCTACTTTTTGTAGCCCTACATATCCACACATGTTCAGATAACATCTAGAAAAGTTCTTTCTTTAAGGACAGATTATTATCCAATAGATTGTTGTGTCTCTCCCCACTGGTGGCCTATTCACATTCCTACCAAATACACAAAATGGAAATCACAAAAAGAGTCACTTTAATACATTGATGCGTCAAAATGTATAGATAAAACAAAAGGGAAATCAATATATCAATATTTTATGGCATCATTATACATTTCTACTGACTGTAAGGCTGCAGAAATAAGCGTTTGTGTTTCACTAACCCACAGTGAACACAACAGATGAAATTATATCTAGTGATTATGCCACAGACTTGCTGACATTAAACAGAGGGGGGAAAATATCACTTCAAAATTACACTAACTGGGCCATGGCTTTTAATGTCTCTCTGAGGACAGACTCCAGTCCAAAAAGGGGTAGACCGTATCAGAGGACAGATTTTGTCCTTAAGGATTTTGAACGGAAAGTCTGTTGTATCTATTCCAGAAATAACACAGAGCACATTTTAAAATGGGCCCAGCATTTTTCTTTTCAAAATATATGTGGCAAAAATGACTCGCATCTTACATCCTACGTTACATGCAGAGTAAAGCGCTGGGTTAAGCTGAAATGAGGTGCGACATATCCATCGTGTACCCTTGACTCCACTGCATGTTGCCCAACTGTAGAGAAATGACTGATACTGAGCTACTCACATTTGCTATGTCTATCGCAGAGAGCTGCTGCCCGCATGTCACACAGGCGAATGGTGCCCTTGCTGCTGCTGTAGACGAACACGTTGCACTGGTGAGGGTGGCACTCGGCAGCCGTGATCACCTCTGTCAGCTCCTCCATGTTGGCAGGCTTTATATCTACAATATCTGAAGGAGGGCAGCAGTAAAGGAAAACAACGGCAAACAAAAAATAGACGAAATAATGGAGACCAGTGTTGAATTCATTACTTCAGTGTCACCTTTTCCCAAATATGATTCAATAAGAGCATTTGGTTGTAAAAAATAAATTAAGGATTCACATGCCAAAACAAGCATTGTAATAAAAGGATACTAAAACTTCTATCTGTGATTTCTAAGTGCCATAGGTTTATTCTTAGGTCATCTGCAGAAAGGTATGTTTCATGATCACTATTTACTGAAATGGAGTTGATGTGATATGTGTGTGCGTTTGCGAATATTCTGCGTGGGCTCGCCTCCACCATCAGGTCCATAGGCATCAACACAGGTACCTGTGAGGAAACAAAAGGAGGGAAAAATATGAGCAAAACTCCAACAACAAAATCCATCAGTGGAGAAGAGCAGGTACAAAACGTTCCAGACAATATTTGTGATATTAATTTGATATATTAACATTGATATATTAACATCAGTATATTATTACTGATTATTTATCATTAATAAGTGATATTAATAGCAGATGTTTTGCAGTGGAGCTCATGAGTTGCAGCACAAGTTAATGTCACACTGGACTGGAAAATAAACTGTACTGATCAGAAAAACTACAAAGATGTTCAATCGTGGATGTGACATTCTTGTATTTTTTATTTCTGTTTTTATTCTAAAAAAACAAACATCGGTACAAACAAAATTGCTGAATTCATATTAGAATAAATAACAGAACTGAAGAATGGTTATTGAAGAGAGACTTGTGTATGCTACAATGACTGTTGTCCATGGTGTACAGTTACTGCTGAATTGAATAATACTCTAAACAAGACAGGGTATACATCATGATTTATTCATTGCAACTAAAGTTTTTTTTACTCTCCGATTTAAACTGTCCTAGACACTGAAATTGATTTTCATAATTGAGGCCTAATTTCTTAATAAAGCAAACAAAAATTGGTTGATGCTTAATACTTACTAACAAGTGTTTAGTTTATGGTGCCTTACTTACAGTATAAATAAAAACAGACATACATTGTTTAAATTGAGTTTTTGGTTGTATTAAACAGGATACAGTTGACTGTTTTTATGCTCTAACCCAAGGATATTAAATGACTACACACATACAAACAGTAAACTGTGTACCTTCCTCAGCAATCCATTATCTGTGACTTATGTACAGAAAATAAAATGAAGGGCCTAATTTATATTTCATCACTGGTTTGCACTGCCTATTGTCTTTTAACACACAAATCTCTCTACACTTCCAAACAGAGACTGGAAACAGGAAGCTGAATCTGAAGGGAGACTAAGGCTGTGCACGAAGAGGCTCAACTTGCCCTTAGGGTCGTGATTCTGAACGGATCTCTGAGACGCCCGTCTTCATCTTTCAGATTGTAGCCTTCTGCTCGTTTGTCCCTTTCACTGATCTTCCACAGCTTGATGGTTTTATCTTTAGGAAGATGGAGAAAAAAGTGTTATTAAAAAAAATAACTAAATAAATAAAATAAAAAAAAATAATAATTAAAAAAAATACAAAAAAAAAAAAAAACACAAAGCATAACATAACCAGCTCCTTTAAGTAAAAGTCCAAGCTTTATGCCAAGACAATCTGAAGCCAACATACACAACAGAGTAATAACATGCTTCACAAGTGGTGATGAGTAATAAAGTTCAAGATAGACTGTGAACAAAAATAAACAATGAAGAAACATTTAAACCAGTAAAACATACCGTTTGTGGAGAGCAGGAAGTGAGCGGCATTCTGTTGTGGTAGCCATCTGATTTTATTGATTTTTTCCTCAATTTCTAAACTTTTCAAATAATCAAATTCAGGTTCGTGACTCTGGAAAGTGCTGTACACGTTGTACTCTCCTCTTGAGAGAGGGCGGTTTTTACTCTGAGAATGGAAAAAGAGGGGAAAAAAAACAACAGCTTGTAAAATTAAGTGTTAAGAGATCAACCTCAGTCAAGTCTAGCAGGGGAGAAGCCACAGCAATTAGCACCTCCTAAAAAAAATATTTATTTCCTACTAAATATAGAAATGTAATTTCAGCACTATAAAATATATATATATACACATACACACACACAGCTTGACAGCAACTGAAAGTCAGTGCGCCGCTATTACTCTGTAAAATAGTTTTTTTTTCCTTCCATGATGAATATTTTAACTCTTATTGCATACCTCTTGTTCGCGCTGAAATATGACAACTCTTCCTCCTTTATCTCCCGTAGCTAGTAATTCCCCCGAGTAGTTAAATTCAACTGTTGAGATAATGTCCGCTGCAAAGAAAAAAAAAAAATACATAAAAGGAATTTCAGTTTTAGTTACACAGTCAGTGAGTGGGCTTAAATAATAAAAGTCTACGGTTTAAAGTCAAGCTTTGACTCAGACTTTCCACTGCTGGCTCTGTAAACCATTCTGTCAACCTGAAGAAAAGATAATATTGTTTTCTGGTAAACTTTCATCAGAGCATTCTATATGTAAGCCAAATGAGTCATGTATTACACATTACCCGTCGCATAGACGTCTTCGCAAATGCTGTACGACTGTTCAATTGCTTTACAATTGCACATTTTTTAAATCTGTTGATGGGGTGCATCTGCCATACAATTCCCTTTTTTAAAATTGAGTTTATTGACAAAGAAATGATAATGTTTTAGAATGAGAACATCAGTATAAACCTGTGATTTGCCTTGCACCCGAGATTACTGTCAGTGCTGCTGTTACAGAAAAATAATCAACACCTTCTGACCAGCCAGAACAGGATCCAGCATGGTTTAAAGCATCTAACCCACCGTCATTAAAACAAGGACATGAGTAAGAACTTGAAATGCAGTTGTACCCATGATTAGACCAAAAATGATAGCTGAGCACTCAACAGTACATATTGGCACATCATCCAAAGTAGGGAACAGTTTCCTGAAGAAAACGAGTAACAATTTTACCCCATTTAGCATTAGTGTCGGCTCATCTGAAGGCCACTCAGTCACTCCTCCTCATCCAACATCACTAAGTCCTGCTTTAATATGCGGTGGACGGCAGCTTTCTCTTGGCTTTACGACCAAAATTAACAAGGTTACATTCTGTAAGTACTGTCATATGGGAAGCATATAACCAATGTTTTTAAACAGGATAAGATTTACAAGCATATCCTGTAATGTGTGTAGAGATCCTTATCTAGTCAAGTAGCACATGCAAATAAGGAAAGTAGGTGGCTAGGATAAACGAGGATGTTCCTGGAGAGAGATCCATCAAACGGAACACAAGAGGAATTGCCTTGGCCACATTTAGCTCACTATTAGCACAAGTGCTGCCATCTTTATCCACAAGTGCTGGAATACATCCCGTATTTAATCTCTCAAATTATATATACAATATGTTTCTGCAATTAAAGGGGGAGGGGAAAGATTCTCAATCCTAAACTCAGTGAGTGCTTTGGACAAGCAGCTACATGCCAAGAAGCCACATTTCACTTTATATGCTCATTTAACACTGAGTGCTTACACACATGAAGCGCATTTATGCGGCGTGCTTTTGAACTGAACCCTGGTGTGTTTTCGTCCTCTGTGTGGTATTGTTTGAGCTGGTGAGAACACAATGATCACAGTCAGATCTGAGAGCGTCTCAGTGCAGTGCTGCAGAAATACAAGGTTTTCTAAAACTTTTTCCCAGAATGTAATGCAAAAATAAAAAAAAAAAAATGCTAATGCTGTGTACTAATAATATGGTATACAGTTTAGCCTAAATATTTACATTAGTGGTGATCAAATCATAAATCTATTAGCCCGCCCACTGAACATGTGAAGGCTCCAGCGTGCTTGCCCAGCCCTATGGTGTGGCTGCCCAGGAACGTAACTGCCTCGGCAAAAATGATTTAAATCGTCTTTAGTCTGAAATTATAATAAAAACAAATCAGGTATACCTAGTTTGCGGATTAAGCACAATTTACACCTGAAGTGACACTAGTCAAGGCATGTCCCAAATGCTCCACGATGCACCTTATGTTATACTCATCAGTGCTTAGCTGTTTAGTTGGTTCAGTAAATACAGCATGAATATCTGTACTGACAGAACACGCATCATCACTGTAATTACAGAAATGTTCCTCCAATGAGATTTTCACTCCTGATTTCTGTGGCAGTTAGAAATGTGTGAATGGCACTGCTAAAGCTGGGCTACAGCTGATATGCTGAGCATATGACATTCGGTGAAGCTTTTGCTATGACTTCTTTATATTATGTCTGTCAAAAACAAACGTACTTTACACAGCCGCCAACAGTAAGAACAGAGCTAAACAACTGTACCTGATTATGCCATATTCCCCTTTCCTAATAGTCAACCAGGAATGGCAGAACCATTCCTCATCACTTACGGATATCTAAATATTAAAGTTAGATGGAGACACATCCCTAATTCAGTCTAACAAGATCACGGCATGTGTAGCCTGGAGTGATCAGCTAATAAACAGCCTGCACTGGAGAGCAAAGCAATAAAACAGCAGCAAGGCTGAAGTTATACTTAACGTGTCACACGGCAGCTACGCAAGCTGCGTTGTTCACATACTCGTCTGTGACATTTGGTACATCTGAAGGATTAAAGGATCTGTTCAACAGAGGTCAGGTCAGCGCTGAAGCATACCTCGCCAGCACAACAAGGCAAACTATAACTCTTCAGTGAGCAATGAGCTGAGGAGGCTACAATAACGCACATGCTGAGAGAAACTCGCCCAAACGGTGGTGAAACACACAAGTAAACCAATTTTGCTGCAACTACAGACTATATTTCTGCTATCTATATAAACTCAGTCTCTGCAATCAATAACTAAGTATAAAAAAAAAAAAAATAATAATAATAATAATAATAAAATAGTGTCATATCCAAGGTTATTGAACATGCATTAAAAACACTGATGTCGTCACCCAAATAATATGACCCTCGTTGACCTAGACTGCTCTGGAGTTTCTATAAAGTTCTCGCCACATCGGAGAGTGAACAGCTTTACTACAGTAATGAAAGCGACGTTGGCATTAACAAACCCAATATCGTCCTCTATAACGTTACTCCTGAGAGTGAAGAGGGGAAAAGGAGAAGAGGAAGCAGGAACACAGGAAGGAAATTCATCTGCTGTACTGTAAAGGCAAAGATCATCGAGGTGTCCCTGTTTGCGTCGGGTTGGACGAGGTACATTCAGCCATGATGCCCCGATCTGTTTCTACATATAAGCCATGCTTCACAATCCATACTTCCAGAACTAATAATGCTAAGTGAATGGTACAGTGAGTCATCCGAGAGTAGTCAGTGATTTGACGTGTACAGAAAGGTTTCTGGAAATAAAAATGTTCTGACTATCTTAATTTATATTTGTACAACACTGGAAATAAGGTGTAAGCAGCAATCCGGTAAAATCAGTTATTAATTCATAGAATCTCTACACACTCCAAGAATGCTTTAATACGCATAACTTAAACGTTACACATTATGTTGTGTAAATATAAGGGATTAATAAAAGCATCCCAATTAACAGACATTAAATCGTTCATTAACCTTCAATAAGTACTTTATCCCGGTCAGGGTCACGGAGAATCCGGAGGCTATCATGGAAACACCCGGCATGAAGCAGGAATACACCCTGGATGGGACACCATTCGCACACTCATGCACACCTAGCATAGTCACTCCACCTACCGGCATGTTTTTGGGAGGTGGGAGAAAACCGGAGAGCCAGAGGAAACCCATAATGACATGAGGAGAACATGTGAAACTCCACACGGACAGTAAAGTGAACTCAGGATTGAACCTGGGACCCTGGAGCTGGCGTCCAAACCGGTGTGAATTCTCCCACCTGGCGCCTAGTGTTCCTGGGATAGTCTCTGGATCCACCACGATGCTGACCAGAATAAGGCTGAAGAATGAATGAATGAATAAATGAACTAAGGAATCCATTTTTCAATCATTTTCCATCTTCAAACGATACACAAGTAGTATATAATGCTGAGTAACAACATTTCTAAGCTAAATCTAATACAGCGAAGGTGATGAAAAAAAAATCAGTGAAGCCATGCTGTCTACACAATCCATTCATCTTCGCAAAAACACTGACTCAGCATAATCACGGCACGAGCTGTGGCTGTGCGAGAAGCAGCAGAATCACACACACATACCCATAGTGAAGAGCGAGAAGATGCCATTATATATCTGTTGTACCTGCGGCTGTCGCTTGCCTCGCAAAACTGTGACGATACGTTTCACAAATCAGCTGTTAACACTGCCGCTGCTCCAGACAGCCCTGAGAGCGACTCAGGATCGACCTAGTGGCGCTGTGGTCACTCCTCGGTGAGAATGTTTAATCTGATGACTAAGCAAATTAACAAAGCGGTGTAGTCATTAACTAACCCAAATCCCTCCTCTTGTGCCACTTCAGCACTTTTCTCAGAATTGAGGAGGGGAAAAAAAAAAAAAGTGCAGAGCCCAAGATATTACACACACATTACAGCACTGCAACACAAAAACAACAACAACAACGCTGAAGGTGACCACAAATGCTGAGGCAAAGACAAACGCAGACTAATTTCGGCTCTACCTCGACTGAGTGTTGCACTGCATCACTCATCCCAGCATGGAGATAAAATTAGCGCTCCAACATTAGATCATTCTCTGGCGCCTCACAAGAAGGAGAGAAAAACACCACTATTCAAACACAGACTGAGCCGGATGCTGCTAGGAGGACGTGGGAGTAGGATGAGAAAGCAATACATACCCATGGTGGATCACATCGAGTGGCCATGATAGCTGCTTTTAAGGCTGCAGATATCAGCAGAGAGTTAGGGTTAAGATTTACGTGCCTGGGAGAAGCAGCTAGAGCGCTAGCCTGTATGTAGTGAGAGAGCTCGAGGAGAGATGCTCAGCCATGTTGGACAGGTAGGAGGGGGAGATGAGAGGAAACCCCGCGCGAGAGAGCAACAGCCTCGTGTTTTTATCCTTAAGGAGATCTGCAGTGTAGTACAGTGAAACACATTAGCGTCATCGAGTCTGTTAGCAAAGCGCTTAGCAGGAGAAAAGGAAATGGAGAGATGGATCCACATGCAGAGTTATTAATCTTTTCACATCACTCCAATTCCCCGAGCCTTATTAGGTTTTACATCACAGAACTATATTAAAATAAATACTGCTATGTCGTTGTCTTTGTGTTGGGCAACCACAAACGGATTTTGGCATCAGTGCATCATGGAGAGACTTCCGTGTCATTACACGTCATCAGTTCCTGTGGACTGAGCATGTGATATTTGTTTACACAGTATATCCTTGGCTTTCAAAAGACATTCTCTCTTGTATCTAAAGATGAAATAAGTATCAGTAATTAGCTAACCGTTACACACAGTGCTTTTCAGGTCATGTCTCAGTTATGTGTTGGTGAAAAAGGGCTGCACGAGCATCAGTAATTATTTCCCCCAAGATATCATACTTGTGATTAAAAATGATCGCAATTAAATATTAATGTCATGTTTGCCACGGCGTACACTGTATTATTATTATTATTATATACTGTGTTCCTTAACTAATGTATTGCTCTTTTAAGGCGTGTATGGTCTGGATGACTTTTACAAGGGGAGGTGGGGTAATGTAATTATTACTGGAGCATCTCTGGGATTTTAGTCCCATCTGAAATCAGTCAAGTAATTTTCATGGACAAACTACTGGAAAGATGATGCTGTATTTTACTTTCCATAAAAGGCCGTTTTGGGAAAAATTCTATTATATCCTGTGGGAAAAGAGGTTTTGCGACTTCATTATACAGATACTCCAGGAACTGTTCTCGTCTACGGTCTCCCTCCGAAACCAAACTGAAACAAAGCAAAGGCTTTGAGTTTAAAACAGTGACTTTTTTTTTTTAAGCAAGTTTAAAATATAGGTGACGTATTAACGGACATGTCAGAGAAGCAACTATTCCAGGGTAATGTAATACATCACTTTCGTATCTAATAACGTCATTGTATTGTGCCTCCTAACCATCTCTGATTGATGATAGTATCGCATGTGGCTATAAGGGGGACAAGAAGGGGGCTTGGCTAGACATGTGTAACCAGTCAACGATGGGGTGGGGTGATGAGGCCTGACACAAAGCAGAGTTATTCTTACCATCACAATGTTGGTTTTCCAATAACCACGAACTCCAAAGCATTTTATTACTCCGATACCACAGCGATTTGCCCAGGATTACACATTTATTTAAGAACAAAATGTCTAACTTTTTAACCATTTATAGTTACATTTAATGTTTTGGAACTTCCATGAAATAAGTTAGCTTCTGTCACCATCACTTATGTTATAACAGCAACAAAGAGTTGTTTCCTCCCCAGCCTCTTTGCTCTCTCTCTTGACATTAAAAGACGGTTTGTCATGTCATTAAGATTCTCTCTGGGCAGAAATCCTACGGACACTGGAGACTCCCCCCATAAATGTTCACCAACGACAATACAATGAAGCCATAAAGAATGCATAAATTTACATTTATAAATGTATACATCAGAAGGAACAGTTCTACTCACTACATTTTTCAAAGTCTCATAAAACTCTCATCCTGTGAACAGGACTATAAGAAAGCAATTGCTAAAGACGACACGTGCAATGTTATTTTCAAATTTGCCAAAATTAAGCCTAAGACAATAACGATATTGTGTAGTTAATTACTGGCACCCTTCCATTCAACATAGTGCTGCTCAGAAGCTGCTTTCCTCCAGCGTTCTGTACGTCTGTACACTCTTCTCACAGCTTGGACCAGCCGGTGCAGCCTGCAGTCCTATTTACACTCTTCATTTTGGCAGAAAGCGGAGAGTAAAAATATTCACCTCGGGGGAGATGGTTCATCTTGTGTGTACTAAAAATTCAAGCTGCAGGCTTTTGAAGAACAACCCATCAACAGTCAAACTATACGATTTTGAAGCAAGGTTTGTTGTTTGTAATGATTTTGCACCCATTCAAACACTTCATAAGGCGATATAAACTATTCAATAGCTCAGAGAACATTTAAACACTGCTGAACCTCATGCTGTTGGTTTGGTAAATGAAGGCCAGCTGCTGCTCACACACACACACACACACACACACACACACACACACACACACACACACACACACACACACACACACACACACACACACTTACTGACCTAACCAACAGGAGAACAAACCCTACATGAAAAGAGAGGAAACCGGAAAATGCTGGGAAAACCTCCTGGATAAAGCCTGGCAGGATGCCAGCAGAAACAACGCTCTGTTCCTCTGTTTTTCCAGGCATGAGAAAGACAAGCGTGTAGTCTAAAGCTGCACAGCTTCATCAAACTAGTTGCAAGATAAGTGCAATAAGTACATAAAGAGCAAAAAAAGAGTAATCATCAGGGAGTAAGTGACATGACAAGTGAAACACTACTAAACTATACTTCTTGAGCTGCCACTGGGGGTAAAATATGGAAAATATGATATTTCTGAATATCACGCTACAGTAAGACATTGTGCATCATAAAAATGTACCACAATATACAAGTATGTGAAGCAAATGATATAGAGAATGAGACAAATCAGCAGACTGACACATTAAGTGACCATGAAGCACTGTGGGAGCTGCGATTTGATTTGGTTTTTTGAGCAGATCGAACAGCTTGAGTGCTTTCCACAACAGCCAATGGCGTTTCGAGATATGTGCACACCCCACCGGCTCTAAACACTCAACAGTAACTTAGCAAACAAGCCAAGAGCTCTTGTTGGACAAAACTCGAGTATGTCTTCTGCTCTGTAGGATTTCTCACTGACAGTTTGCCTATCGTGGCTTTGTCATGCTCGGTTTCCTAGAGCAGAGGTATCCAGCCACCACGCCTCAGACTGGTACTGTTCCACAGCAGAGAGAGGGAAAAGACTGTTTAACACAAAATAAAACTATATCCAAAACAGCTTTCTGGACAACACATATACCATATGGCCGAAAGTATGTGTACACCTGACAAATCACATTTATGTGTACTTTTTGGACAACCCATTCCAAATTTAGTCTCCCTTTACTGTTAGAACAACCTCCACTCTACTGGTAAGGCTTTCCAATAAGACTCTGGAGCGTGGCTGTGGGGATTTCCCATTCAGCCACAAGAGCATTAGTGAGGTCAGGTACTGATGTCAGGTGATGAGCCCTGGTGTGTGGTCAGTGTTCCAGTTAATCAGGGTGACTAGAGTTCTTCCACTCCAATCTTGTCAAACCACGAACCATGCTTTGTACACAGGGGCACTGTCATGCTGGAACATGTTTGGGCCTCTTAGTTCCAGTGAAGGGAAACTGTAATGCTACAGCAAACAAAGACATCATACTATAATTGTGTGCTTCCAACTTTGTGGCAACAGTTTGGGGAAGAACCACATATGGGTGTGATGATCAGGTGTTCACAAACTTTCAGCCGTGTAGGGTATATTTTAATGTGCCTCGATATCTTTAAATGCTCACTTGCTTACCGTGTCTCTCTCTCTCTCTCACACACACACACACACACACACACACACACACACACACAAGCTGTGTGCAACTAAATGTGCATCGCTATCGCAGCACATCACAGTTAGTGCATCGCATAGTGTTTTTGGAGTGAGGTTGTATATGTTCAGGATTTTGGAGAGACAGAGAGAACACACACAAAGCTGATGTTTGTAAAAGCACTTAATACAACTACACAAATTACCTATGCACTAAACAGGTAAATGTATATGCACAGCTTATATGCTCTTGGAAGTTTATACGTCCACAACAAGAAAAAAACTAAATTCTCAAAATTAATTTATTAATTTAAAAAAAAAAAAAAAAAAAAACTACCCAAAAAAACCCACTTTCAATAAGATCCAAGAACTTGTATAATGACATTCCTTATTTATTCAAAAGCTTTTCCTCCACTCCTTGTTTGAATAACACTGCATCACAGTGTAATCCATCACTCTACACTGAAAGTACTCTTGCATCAAGACCTCCCTTACGTTTCATTTTTAAGCAACTGTATATTTTGCAGCAGCACAGACTACGTGCACAGACTCTTTACTCCTCATCTACACCTAATTAACCCATTAGCTAGACAAGCGGGAAACAAAACACCTGACAACACAATTAAAGAAATAAGAATCATTTTGCACATAAATTAAATAAACCTAATTTTACAGGGTATAAAAACACAATCTGTTGTTCCTATGTGTGAACATTACATAGCCAACATCACAAAGTTGTTCATTTTCAAGACAGATTTATCCTTAACATGCAAACAAATTATGTGATGAAATTTCTCACAGCGGTCACAAATAAAATGCAGAGCGCAGACAAAACGAGCGCAAACAGCATGAAGATATTTACCTATATAATATTTATATAAAGAATAATCAAATGCCTAATAAAACATAAGACCTCTATTCTTTGAGATCAGTTTTTCTTTAGTTAACAGTCAAATTAAACTGAGGTGTTACTGGCTTTTGGGCGGCACGCGGGCACAGTGGGTACGATTTCCACCTCACAGCTCCAGGGTTTTTTTTGTTTGTTTGTTTTTCCCCATCTGGGTTCTCCGGTTTCCTCCCACTGGCCAAAAACATGCAGGCAGGTGCACTGGCTATGCTAAACTGCCCCTAGATGTGAATGTACGTGTGAATATTGACCTACAATGGACCGGCGTCCCACCAGAGAGAATTCTCTCGCCTTGTGCCCCGTGTTACCGGGATAGACTCGGGATCCACTGTGACCCTGATCAGGATAAAGCGGTTACTGAAACTGAGTGAGTGAGAGAGTGTTACTGGCTTTCGTTTCAGTCCTTTGGGTGACATTAGAGTACGTCACTGTCTCTGCGTCTCTTGTGTATCACCTCACAGTTGTACACAATGCATGCTTCGAGCTTTTCTTTGCAAATTCAATACCCAACACACACAAAAACAAAGGTCCACTGAAATGACTATAAAAGCATCTAACGCATTTTTACACACTCTTAAAGCACAAAGCGTGAACTGGTGCCACTCCAACCCATCACTCCATAGAAAATGGACGATTCGGAAACTGAGGCGACATTGTGAAGGAAAAGTGTTTAGCCTCAATCAGTGATACCTTCACTTTTTTTTTTTTTTTTAAATAAATAACATTGGGCATGCTAGTACAATAACAAGTAATGAGATGTTTAACAAATTTTACAAAACAATCACAAAGCAAAGCAAAAATCAATGGTTGAAATCCACAGACCCGTGCAATTATTACACTTATAATAGAGTAATTATTACAGAAGTCATTCTTACTTGCATTGATACGACCGTCATTCACCAGATGTCCAAAAACACATCCTATTTACTATATGGCATGGCAGTGTACAGGTGGCCGACATGACAAAAATATCACATCAGGATCAAGATATTTCTACAATACACATCACAATATTTAGGTTTGCTAACAAACTGCAAGCAAAGCAGCACAGCGGCATTAGAAATAAACTAGGGGAAAGGGGGAAAGGGGTTTTAATTACTTAAAACTACAAAGGAAAAAAAATAATAATAATAAATTAATCATTGTTTGTTTTTTCCCCCAAATCTTACAAAGTTTAAAACGGTTAACACCAAATCTGCTTCTAAAGCAAGTTTACAATTTTGTTTTATATAAATAGAAAAAGATGTCACAATAACTGAAAAATGGGGCCAAATTCTCGAGAGCAAATATCATCACTCTGAGCAGGGCACATCATTTGATTATTCAGTCACAGAAAAAAATGCAATGCAGTACAGATATAACATGAAATTATATTAAAACACAATTTTTTTTTTTTTTTTTTTTAAAGCCACTGCTGCCTGACATCTTACACTAAACTTGGGACTGAGATTTTGTTTAAAAAGCCAACAGACACATGCCTCAGATTTTCAGCATCAATTCCTCCTCACAAAGGTCCTCGCTTATCACTGGTTTTCTGCCCATCCCTCAAACACCTGAGTGTTTTTTCCCCACTCTGCAATGTCATGCATGCACACACACGCATTACAGTGTGAAAGAGTATTGACTAAACGTAGTTATACTTCTCATTAGAGCTTTACACTAGGACAGTACTCAATACTTAACCCTTGCAGACTGTATATAATTTAAATGTTGGAGGTTCAGTTCGGGCTGGAGAAAACTCATTCACAGGCTGCCATTTCATGATCCTGGGTGATACACTACTGAGAAAATTTTGCCATTTGAAAATCTGAATGCATGGTGTGGAATATCAAGCTCAGCTCACACCCGATATCCCAGAAGGCACTGCAGTGGGTTAGTAATTAAACGAAGTCGTCTCGAGGCATGTGGACCCCCAGGGGTCACAGGATCTGCGTTTTTGTTTTTAATAATAAATTTTCCAGTAGTGGAGCTTAAGTTCAACTATTATCAAACTTATTATAGTTATTATACTTATAAGCAGGTTGGAATAATAAAAGTTACTATAAATTAATAAAAGTTAAATTAAAAGGGCTTAATCTAAAACTCAGTAAGGTAAAAACTACTACAAACAGTCAACTTGTATCTAACTTCTGCTTGATAAAACTAGGAAAAGTGATGCAGCACAGATCGTTCACACGGGCATAAAAGTTAAAAATTGCCACTGGAGCTGCTCTTCGGTGGCAATAAATAAATACATATTTGCATAATGTGTCTAATATTTAAGTAATAGCTTATGGTAATAAATCTATCTCTGCTGCATTTATACAGTGAGTGACTATATTTCCACTGAAACAGGTCCTGGACTGCAGGAGGATTGAGAACCCGTGACCTGGAGGACGCAGAGCACCCATAATGCACGCTGCAGTTTGTAGGAAATGGGGAATAAAAATGGAGTAAAGTGAGTTTCTACACTCTTATGTCACCCAGGCTTAAGGCACTATTTGGACAATTTAATCCCAACATGAGTCAACTACCAGGCAAGTTAATCCCATGACCTGCACCCAAGTTAGTGCATTAACAGAGGGAGCAGGGAGACATCTGGAACCTAAACTCAGCCCTTTGGATGCAAGTCAGTACTTGAGTCTGTGCACGATTTATATGACATGCCCAGCAAGTTGAATAACAGCAAAACTGCATCGATTTCTGTTCCCTTTTTAGTGGTTGGGATTGAATACACCCTTTGAATAAGAGTCCGCCCTTTAAATGTTAGTGTTAATAACCGGGCTTTGAACTTGGAATAATGTTATGTGGACTGGCTGGACACGTTTGACCAGTTAACTCTGAACATCCATCTTACAGACAACTTTCAATGACAGCTTGTGCATCCTTACTTATGCACAATACAGGACTCGAAATCTCTGACTTGCGATTGTAGCGGTGAACATGCTACACGAGTGTCTGATCCCCAATCATGAGGGCTGATCCCCAAATCAGCTGTCAAGTCATGTGACAGTGAGATTATGCCACCCTTTTTACACAAACAAGAAAAAAGGGAAATTAAGAAAATGTAAAAGAAGGATGAGTTGAGAACATGCAGGCAGTGAGGATTGTCTGTCCTGTAAAGAGAACTGGAAGTATAGTGCAAAGAAACACACAACGTTATTATTAATTTTTTTTTGGGGGGGGGGGGGGGGGGGGGGATGACATGCCAGATCATTTCTGGCTAGTCAACGCAATATTACTGTTCTTACATTTTTCCCCTCAACCTCATAGATGTAGGATAAACTGGATACAGAGAGCTGCTGCCCATGAAAGCAGATCAACTGGCCTGGCCCTATTCGAATGGGATTAAACGGGAACAGGATACAGTTTATCCTTCATAGAATCCTGGGGTGATTTCCTATGTCAGAGGTGCTCCTTCTGTGATTTTATTTCCATCTAGATTGGCCATGTCGGGGTCTTTCCTCTGTCCTCCTAATTTTATTCCCGTCTGAATGAGTGTGACGCAAACCTACAGGATCGCAGATAACATAACCCAAAAGAAAAGACGCTCCTCCTGTGGTCATTTTATTGCTGTCTGGATGCAAGAGTTTTATCACTGAGCAGATGTGCAAAAAAATATTATTACAAGTGTTCCCCCGATAAACGAATCCAATCCGAATAAGGCTACAGGCTGTTTCTCAGCATTTAACCACAAGCTTGCACAAATTGCACAAATGAAGTGAAAAATCTCCATTTTTTTCTTAACCAAAGGATGCCTGGAAAAGGGAAGTGTGTGCAGAAAGACATGCAGCCAAAAACATTGCACCGGAAAAAAAAAAAAAAAAAAAAAAAAAAAAACATGTTTGCTGCTACTGTAGCACAAGACCTGTCTCCAGGGGGTGGGACATGTATTCTAGAGCGCATTTAATTGGCTGAACACAAGACTAGTACAGGATGAGTCATCAATTTTTTTTTTTTTTAATTTCCCCATAGTGGCAAACAATAAAATTTAAATGATATCTCAAAAACTTTTTCTTTTTTCCTTCCTTTTTCCTACATATACCATCAGATTGGTGTTTAACACACTAATGGACATGTTCAAAAATCACAAAAACACCAATTTTGATTTGAGGAGCACTTTAAACATAGGAGAGCTAAATCCCAAATGGCTCTGTATTCACTATCCGAGGTCACTACATACATAATGCACGAAATAACGCCTTCTACACACTAGCTAGCAGGCTAGAGAATTAATACGAAGGCATTTAGGATGAATGTTTGAGTAACATTACAGAATGATGTTCCTTTGCTAGGTCAACCTGACACGCTAATGCTAACGCTAATGCTAACCCAGCCCATGCTAAAGCGGCGACGGCTGGCTTGCTAGCTTAGTTAGCCAACAAGCTCCATCATATTTTGATAAAAGTCGAGCGCGCTTTACCTTCAGCCACGTCTTCATCGACAGCTCCTTTCACCTGCGAGAAACACCACTGGAAGTCGTTCCCTCCACCGACCCCTGCAAAGACACACACACACACACACACACACACACACACACACAACAGTGCAGTCAGTTAGCTACATACAAATAAAGCCTTGGAAAAACAAGGAAGGGAAAAAAAACGAGCGCTTAGGAAAACTTCTGTTGCGAAAATGGCGACTTAAATGTAAGCTAAGGCTAAAAGGGAACGGGGCTACACATTTTATTTGACGCTTAATCAAGACAGCTAGCTCTCAGGCTAACCGGTTAGCTTCAGCGGGGTAAAAAACTGTAGGCCGCGGTGCTGGACAGAGTCGCCCCCTCCCCTTCCCTCTCTCCCCATCCTGCCTCACCTGCCATTGCTTCGTTTCTACGGAGAATCCGGCGTCGAGCTCGCTTACTCCGAGTCCTAGCGCGTTAAACTGCAGCTGAACCACAGCGCGGGTCAGTCGTACGAAGATGGAGTTCGACGCGAGAATCGGAGCAAGCAGAATTACCCCCGTGATTTTTATTTCTGGTCAAGATGGCGCACATCGCCAGTCGACATGATGCTGTGACGTCATTTAATAGGCGCTCCTCGAACGCGTTAGAGAGAGTCCGAGCGGCGCACAAGTCTGCGCAGACAAAGCGCATAATTGCTGCGTGCTGTTCCTGTATGAGGTGTAGATGGCAGGAATGTGAAGGAAGCGGTGCGTAAATGAAACGCACCCGAGATTCGTGCTAGTGAGTCAACATACTTCATGCGTCTCTTTTGCGCAGTTTCCGCAAATGGTGATTGGCTGATGGGAGACTGTATATGTTTATACAGTTGGGTGCAAAAGTTTGCACACCCCCAACATAAAATTAAGTCAATAAAACTTTTTTTTTTAATTACCCAACAACACAGTCAATAGGTTTCACAGACATTTCTTTATAATCACAAACAAGAAAAACTGCACATTCATTCATTCATTCATCTTCAGCAAGTGCTTTATCCTGGCCAGGGTTGTGATGGATCCAGATCCTATCCCAGAAACACTGAGCGTGATGAGGGAACACACCCTGGAATAGATTTGACACCAGTCCATCAGTGGGCATCATGCGCGCATGTTCACACACTTGTTCACACCTAGGGGCAGTTAAGGTGTGTTTGTTAGGAGGAGGGAGAGAGGGAACTGGAGAACCCAGAGGAATCCCACACAGACACAGGGAGAACATGCAAAACTCCACAGAGACAGAGCTTAGGATCGAATCAGGGACCCTACATCTGTGAGGCAGGAATGCTACCCACTGTGCCATGCTGAAAAATGTGAATAATATCAGTTTAACTGTTTGCGTTCGCAATTCTTTGAATATGATCTAATATAAATATTCTGTAATAACCTGTATGCTCAATCTCTGCCTTTAAATCTGCCTTCAACCTGTGTGTACACACATATTTTGGATCTGCTCAGTTGTAATATTTTTCATTATGCTGTCTTGATGCAGCACACACACACACATACACACACACAAATACACACAACTGAGCAGTGGACACAATGTAAATGAGAGAATGGGAGGGTTAGTGGCAGGTTAAGGACATCACTATGTTTCGGGTGGCTAATTATAACTGGCTTTTAACACTGATTCAGTGGTATAAATGGCGGCTGAATTCCAAATGGCTCCATCTGGGACACAGAGTGAACTACACAGAGTGAAGAAGTCATTAAAAAGCCATTTGGGATTCAGCCAAGAATAAATCCGGTGTATTTTATAGGCATACTAGAAGTGTGATGTTGGGTTTGTTGAATTTTCCACCAAGAACTAATCAAGGTGCTATTAAAAGTTTTATATGAGGGTTGAAACAGAGACCAACATGCATGCACTTGTGTATCATGTGACATATACTCCAAGCAGAGGAGCTACAGATTTTATTATGGTCTATACTCCTTATAGGAGCATGGAATTAAAGGATCAGTCCATTTGTATTAAAATGTATATGGAGCCCCTTTTATGAAGCCCATACGCCAGTCAAATGAATCATTTTAATGCCCTCAGACTAAAGTGTTACATTAAATTTACGTTTATAACACTACTGAAGCACTTGGTGTACTATATGTACTTTCTCAAAGTGTCACAAATGTGCTGTTAGTAAAAACAAGCTAATAATTTGCAAGATATGAATTAACTATCTAACTATCTAAATCAGTCAACACAATGATAATTATTGTGGTTGTTCTCTTTTCCATGTAAAGACAAAGTTGCACAACACAAGCATTCTTCAGCAGTGCTTTATATATAATATAATTATTATATAATATAAAATTATATAATTTATATAATATTTATGCAACATACAACTTCAAGTGTTACCAATTGACCTTAGTATATTACTTATAATAATGTTAGTATTACTATTTTACTAAACACAACATGCTCTCAATGTTTAAAATATCCGTTTTAAATGTGGGGTCATATAACAAATTACAGTTTCAAGATAAGTAGGTTTTGAGCTTTTTTAATTACAAACAAATGTGTCTTTTGCATGCATTTAATTAAAGTTGGGAGATAGTGATTCTCTGATTATTCATAAAATTGTTGTT
This sequence comes from Pangasianodon hypophthalmus, assembly GCF_027358585.1. Lineage (NCBI taxonomy): Eukaryota > Metazoa > Chordata > Actinopteri > Siluriformes > Pangasiidae > Pangasianodon > Pangasianodon hypophthalmus. Next base: position 18,452,192 of record NC_069721.1, read on the forward strand.
AATTACAGTGCATAATATTCTTGTATCCAGTACATTGGGACATATTTTTGGTCTTAATTGTTCAAGCCAGTTTTACAATTAAACAAGTTTACAGGAACCCCAATGTTACATATGAGTACTAACTGTATGACAATTTGCCTTTGCTTCAAAGTTTGATGGCTTCAAAACTTATAATAATTTATAACATTTAAATTCACAGATAGTTTGTGTGTGAATTCACACATCATTTCAACTGAATGCCTATTGGAGATTATGGAGTGATGTGTTAGACAGCAATCCTTATGACCATCAACAAAACACTAAGTGAAGGAGTTTCTTTTGAAAGAATGGTGTTCATCTCCAGTACAGTTCGAGAGATGTGTAGAATCAGTGGTGAAGTCCGTTGAAATTGTTTCTTTATTTAGTGCCATTAATATGAAACAACTGGGTTTCACAAAAATTTTCATTAAATTTGTGCGTGATTTTAAAATAAGCTTGACATTGTAATCAGTCAATAAAAATCGCATCACCAGTTATAAAATTTGAAGCTGATCAATTTCCATAACTCAGGAGCTCTTGTAGGATAGGAGTGTTTGCTGGAAAGATTTTCATGAATATCTCTTTTTTTCTGTAAATGCTTCTTATAAATAAGTTTATTCATATGCAGCTTATTAATTAAGGCACAGCGTGACTATATTTTAAAATGACTGTAGATTCTTTAAAAAAAGGAAGCAAAGGGGTTCTTCAAGGGTTCTTTGGATTGTTAAGAATTCTTAGCTTCCTTAAAGAGTCCTGTATGGAGCCCTTTCTGACAGGGAAGAACTCCATTGCAGGATCTACGTACTGTAGAACCTTTAGCGGATTCCCCAAAGGAATAACCAGGGAACTCTTTTAAGGGTTCTAGACCAAAACATTGAATGCTACACATGAAAATGTTGTTTTTGTATACAACTCCAGTGCAAATGGTAGCTTTGTTGTTGGCACCTGGCAAGTTCTTTTCAGCTAGTTATCCACAGGCAGCTTGTAGCTAACATGTAAACTTCATGAATAGAGGTTTTACATTTTCCTTTTTGTGATTTGTAAATCACTTCAGTATTTATTTTTGTGTTTTGTATTTATTATTTTATTTTTTTTTTACATTTCAGGTCAAATGTATATATTTATGGAGCTTCAGGGATTCATCTCCCTATACTCATAAATCCGAAAGATACAGTGCTGCGTACTGCTCCAGAAGATCATAAGTTTCCTTTTCAGCCTGCTTCCTCTCAAGATTTTTTTCCTTATGACACCTCCGGCAAGTTTTCTTCTTACTGCTGCCCAAGGTAGATCTAAGGTAGATCTCTACCTTACTATAAAGCTGCTTTGTGACAAGGTCTTAAATTAAACTGACTGTGTATAGGTCCAGCTGTTAGAGCTCATCACAGCGTCTACTTTTTTCTACACATTGCATACTTATTGCATACTTATTAACTTCTCAATTACTTTCATGCAGCTGCTCTTTTGAGCCACTGATATCTTCATCATAGATATCTCATACACCCTGTACACATGTAGTCTTTGCTGTGTACCTGGGTTGTCGTGGAAATGGAGTCTATACCTATACCAGGAACTCTAGGTGTGTGTAGGGAATACAGCCTCTATGGGACGCCAGGCCATTACAGAGCACCATGCACACACATTCAGCATGCTGTCATGTTTTTAGGAGGTGAAGGAAGGACGAAACCCATGTTGATGCAGGGAAGAGCATGCAAACCTCCACAGAGAGAATTATCAGAGCTCAGGATTGAACTGTGGACCCTGAAGCCGTGGGGCAAACATTATCTATATTTATCTATATATAGAGTAAATGCATAGACTATAGACTAAATGCATAGTCAGTGTTTGCTGATATGAACAGCTACACTGATTGTACCTGTACTTATTCTAGATGGCAAAGTGACATAAACCTTTAATGGTGGCAGAAATAAATCTTAAAGGAAAATGACATGCATAGTAATCTTTATAATTAACATGTGATCTTCATGACATCCAAGATTTATTCTAAAAGTCTGAGTGGACGTTTGATTCAAACAACGTTCATCAACATGTTTTGTATTTTCACTTTGGTTAATGGTTCCCTATATTACCCACAATACAGTCTAATTGTGGGGGCAGTAGGCATTAGCCTTTGCTTCATCTCTATCTAAAGAGAGTGATGCAGCAGAACTTTAATCCTTTAGTCTGTCCAGCTCTCTTACCCTCCCATCTGTAAACTCTGCTCAAACAGATCAGCTTCCAAAGCTTCCATTCTAATACTTCCATCAATGCCATTGCACACGTCATCTCATAGAGCTCTAGCTGAGCCGAGTATCTGCCTTTAGACCTGCATCGTATAGCTGTACTGCCTTCGGTAACTTGGAGTCCAACCTTTGCTGTCTCCACTACTTCTATGCTGGATATATTATTAATATAACACAGAACATCTTTGGAAAATGGTGAGAGATAAAAGAAGCTCTTGCTCTTTTTTTAAGAGGTAACAGAAAAAATCTGTCTAGTATCTCTTATGGTAGAGATTGCTTAAATGCTATTGTAACTACTCTAACAATGTTCTCCTCTGACAGGCAACCACTAACGTCCCATGGGAGTAATGAAAATACAGCACCGAACAACAAATTAGCACCAAACTGCTAAGGACACCACAAATATTTCAGTAAACACATTTAATACATTTCAGGGTGCAGTTTTTCTTTTTAAAGAAAAGGCCGAAGTGCTGATGAGAAAACTGCAAATGTACCAGCAGATGGCAGTGTCTAATTAAAAATAAACATTCCCCCCCCTTATTGGAGCAATAAGTCCTCAGAATTAACTAGTACATTTATGGCCATGACATCACTCCACCAAGGGCAAGCGAAGCTTATTTTATTTGTACAGCAGTAATACATGGTATTAGAAACATAAGTCAAGGTGCATATAATTTCATGAATGTTATGGATGCTGAAATCATCATCCCTATACATCCTTTTATACCCTATTACTAGTACAAAAACAACAACAACAGCAACCACACATCCATCTCTGGCCTGCTTTCTAGATTCCAACATAAATAAGCATTGTGTAATTGATTTCAAAGTTGTTTCAGTATTCAAACTATATTATTCCTAGACTATGGTTGGTCCAGAAGATAAGATTCTGCCCTTTTCAAATATGAATAGAGAAATGAGTAAATATGTGTGCTGTATGGTGTTATATTAAATATTAAGGGCTGGTCTCAGACAGTCTTAGTTGGGCTGAGCTAGATCAGGAGACAGCAGCATTATCTAATAGCTGTATGTGGTGCCGCATCTCCTAATATAATAGAAATGATGTAAATGAGAGATCTGGCTGCTAGCACCATGGGGAATCTTGCAAGCTTTTAAGTGCAATAAGCAAAATCAAATTATTTTGAAAATTGTGCCAAAAAAAAATCTGCCATTTAAGGAGTAAATGAAATAAAATCTCTTTCCTTACTCGCCATAATCATGATTTCATTCCTCATTTCATTTAGGTGTTCCGGGCTAAACCTGAATTACAGCACTTAACACTGGAGCATAATAAGAATAAATATACAGTAAAAACCTCGTTAGCTTACACTTTGGAAGAGGAACTATGCTGTTATGCTTGTATAATGAGTTAAATTGTTTTTTTCATATTTTTGTGCAACGAATCATAAAAAACCAGTACAATAAATTACTTTCTATCTTTTCTATAGAAAGAATCTATAATCTATTTGCATTTATAATGCATTTGCTTATGAGCCTTTGCTTTGAAATAAAACAAAATTAGCCAACAATGTCTCTACATTCAATCATGAATGTATGATTTCATTAAATTTAAACTTAAAAAAGTACTTTATTAGACAGCCATATAACATTTGTTTTATGCTAGGTCTTGAAAAGTTAACTAGTTTGGTTGTTACAGTGCTCCATAAATCCAGCTAAGGCAGGTTGTCTGTGGTCTGTTGGGTTTGGCCTGAATGTAATGCTCATGGGTTTATTTTCCATTTCCTCCATGCATTTCCTTCTCTGATGCTGACCATTTTTCATTCATGGCCTGAGGCCTAAGTGTTGAGTAGCTTTCTTTGTCAAGATGGATTGGGTAGGTAGTATGTTTTGTCTTTTTTTCTTCATCTTAAATGTCTTAATTAAATATTGGCAACACAAAAAAAATCAAATTACATATTAAAATTCTATAATAATAGTATGATCAGACATCAAAAAATAAGTACATTCCTCCAAACTAGTTTATCTCTCACCATCCATATACCATCCATTTCTGCCATATAACATTTGCATACTTTGGAATAAATTATATTTGTACATCTCTGGGGTTATATATTAAAGCTTTAATCATCTAGCACATAACCAAATTGGCAGAAAAAAATAACATTGAAAGACCTCAGTCCCTGTTCGCCATGTTCATAAAATATTAATCTGTCTTTTTTCTGTGAACTATTTATACCAAGATTGAACTGAGTCATTGGGGTAATCAGAACAGGCCAAAATAACTTGGGAAAGGGCCGCTGAATAAACAATCAAAAGGATGGATGCCCGCTTAAATGTAGGCTAGAGTTCTGAGAGCACTCAGACAGTATGATGTTTGGTCAAGGAAAATATCTGTTTGAGCCACATGTATTGCTGAAAATGCATGTCATGGTTAAAACCCATTGGAATTGGCAAAATCAAAGTGATTAAGTTTTTGGTCAGGTGGTTGGTAGTTCTGTCATTGAATATTGTTGTTTTTCGGCTGTTTAAAAGATTCGGAAATACCGAAGACAAACACCAATGATTGAGAGAGAGACAAAAAGTATGATATAGAATGAAATGCTTTATCAGTTGAATAACTTATTGATTCATTGATTCGCTGATTGATTGGTATGAAAGAGAGAGAGAGAGAGACAGATATGATGCCAGGTTTAATTGTTTATTACGGAATAAATGTAACAATAAATCGATAACTATCTAATAAAATTAATTTTAAATATATGCGTTATGAGTTATGTAGTATGGGTTTTAGTTACATGAAAGCAGAATATATTTCAGAAGAGACAGCATGCCTGCTGTGGGAGTACTAAGCAATTCATATTTACTAAGCAATTAATAATGCACTTTAAGCTAGAAAACTGGCCAATACTGCTAACAAACTTACTGATGCTGGCTCTACGATGACAGCAGTGACTTGATTTCGGTTCAGCCGCATTTGCCCAGAGTCTAATTTGGTCCATTGCCACCCACAGCTTGGGCTAAGTGTGGCTGAATTCGTCACTGATGACCCATAGCCAGTAAATGTTAGCCAGATAGCTCCCCTGCATTTTTTTCCACCAGCTCCTATGAAGTATAAAAAAAGAAACTTTTTTTTCTATGTTACCGTTCAGGCAGCATCACATACATAAGAACTGAATTCAACTTGAAGGAAATGAAGTGATAAACAAGTGGCGAGGGACTGGGTTAGTATGTTTAGCTTTTCCTACAATGTTTTTGATATGGAATAAAAGGAAATTACTCTTGCTTGATGCATTTATCAATTCAAATATATTTTGGATAGTATCAGTTTTCTGGTGCATCTCGGCAGTGGAAGGGAAACCGGTGCTGGAAATTTTGTCATACTTTACAACACTGCAGAAAACAAAAACTAATTACGTGGATCTTTGGCTCTGAAACATTTCTTTAATTTTTTGTCTCACCACCTTAGCCACTCTGTCTGTTTGTCTGACTAGCAGACAGAGAAAAAGAACGTAAACATCGAGCTTGAGTGCAGAGAGCAGAGGCAGAGATTGATGCAGGGTAATTAAATAGCATTTTTCAGTCTATGGCATGAAAGCACTTTGCACGTATGTGTGGAATGGGAATGGAGGCTAAATGGAGGGGATCAGGCATCTTTTCACCCCATCAGGGCCATTGTGATAGACAGCTGCCACAAGCTCAGCATCAAAGTGCGCAGCACTGCTGGATGCTATTAACCAGGAACAATCAGCTTCGTAGCAGTCCAAACACACTCGATTATAGCAGGTGACAGGTCCCTAGCTCCTTTGCAGTCCAAATCATTTTTAAACATCCCTGCTGGAATTCAGGCTTTAAGGCCAGATTAGAGACACAAAAAGGCTGATTTTAAAAACGGGTCCAAGTCCCATCAGATTTTCCACTGACCTTTACAGAGCTTAGAGAAACATACTGATACATAGCCTCTGTGGGATTTGGATTAACCTTCAATCAAAAGGCACACAGATCTAAAAGAGAAATATATGGCAATATAATTGGCTTTTCCTTCAACAGAATAAAACCATGTGTTACTCTATAGAGTGCCTTCTGAAAACCCAGAGCACTAATAACTACACTACCAACAGGCTTAAAACTTGTGTGTGATCGCTCTTTGTGTTTGTACTTGTATTGATTCATGTAAAAATGACTAAATGCCATGGCCTATACTCTGCCCTCCAAGTGCTGATTTTTTCTAAAGGATTTTTAAACCACCATTAAATTATATAATTATTTAAGTGGCATTACTATTCCATCAAATATTCCATCAAAATAAACTTCACACTAAGTCACTGCTGGAAAAAAAAAACCCAACAAAAAAGGTTACACTGTTGATAAATTATTCAAGGGGTAAAAAACGCCTGTGCTCTCTAGACAGCCCCTTGACACCATTGCAGAAGATCCAAACCAGCCTAGTCAACACAAAAAAGCCCTGTTCACTATGCACCGAGAGTTCGCTAGCAAATTCCAACAACTGATTACTGTGCATCTCTAAAAACAACTAATTAGAGACTCACTGGGATTTTGTAAACAGATTTAACTGAGTGTATTTCTGCAGATAAAAATACTGCAGATAGATTTTTGTCTTTTCAGCTAAGCATATTGAATGCTGTTTGAGGAATATGAACACTTCATATCTGATGAAATGACCTCCAGCGACATCCTCTGAAAAGTGTAAATATCACCCTGAGAATGAAGAAAAACTGTCAGCTGAGATCCATTTCCACTGGACTATCTTTGTGGTTGCACTTTTCTGGGTCAGTTTTGAGCAGCCTACACCAGTCGACCTCCTGGCGATCTGCCTCCTTATAGAATCTACTGCCAGTGTGAAAGTCAACAAAACTAACCCAAATCTCCAGATGTCAAAGAATAGCAGAGTCTTTTAAAAGATTTGTGGACAATTTGGTTTGGATCTGAGCTGTGTATAAAGGTACAACTCCCTGTGCACTCGTAAAAAATTTTTTTTTTTTCCCAAGGTTTTTTTTTTTTTTAATGGTTAACAGTTTTGGCATTTCAACATGGTTCTTCCTGGGGCTGAAAAACCTTCTGTTGTAGGATTCTATGTAGAACCTCCAGAGGGGAAAAGGAAAGAACCTTTGGGTCCTGGAGCTTAGTTAAATCAATAACCTCAATTATAATGCAAGGGTACATACAGTAAACTAAATAAATAAATTTATTAATATGAAGTGCAACCATATTGCCATTGCTTGTTCTTGTTTGTACATATTTCTCATGGGATCAGGTTGGTCTTCCAACAGGAAGAACACCAAACTGCAAACTTAGCATCGATCTATGTTTTCAGGTTGTTAGCTGAATTAGAGCATTTAAGAATCAAGCCCTGTCTCTTCAGAACTGGCCACCTGTAGCATTTAGCCATTAAGAACATACATGACAAGGAATAAAAAATTTTAAAATTTTTTGTAAGCATTTTTATTGAGGCTTTTATAAAACATTACCAAAGGCACAGTAAATCCATTATGCAAGGTCAAGACAGGAAACTAGAGAAACTAGGGTCACAACCTAACAATACAGTTAGAGACTTCACAAAGTTTTTTAAAAGACAAAACTTGAGGTAATTTATGCTCTGACAAGGGTAGCATAAGATGTGAGGCAAATTAGACACAGGTGCAGACAATAATGCTTTTTTTGTTTAGTATTTGCAATACTGAAGGTTATTTTTTATTTAGTCTCTCACACAGTCAAGTGTGCTTTTATTTAGTCTTCTCTTACACAGGTTTGCTTTACAGTTTAAAGGCAAAAGTGAAAAAACCCCAACAAAAAACAAAAATCCAAGACAAAAGACCTGTATACTGTCAGGAAAGGTCAAAAGAGTCCTGCAAAAGCTGTAGCTGTGCTCATGCTGACATGGTTTTGCTGTCCTGGTCCACTGATCAGGGAGCTCTGGGATGGCATAGAGAGAATGCTAACAGGATCTTTCCAGAAGGCTTTCATAACAACAAGCTCATTAACAAGTACTTCATTAGCGCAATCAGCGAGGTTTAAGGGTAAAAAAAACAGCACATCTTGCAATTATCTGGTTGTTTAGGACTACACTTGGAAACCGTTGCTAAAAATAAATGTATCAGCTACACTGTTTTTTTATCAGAAAGAAAAATTTCACCAGGTTATAACAAGAATGCGTGCATAGAGGCGTATTGAGCTCTTGGGTGACATAATGTCTGAGTGCTACCTTTTAGAAAAAAAAAACACAAGAGCAAGTATAAGAATGAAACACTCAAAGCAAGTTTGGATATTGAGGACATTGCCCTCGATTTCTGACAGTGTTTTCAGATGGCCGAGTTTTCTAGCTGGCGGCTGAAGGTGTTTTAAAATGGACAGATTCAATCTGGAAATGATTAAAGAGACCCTTGGTGTTGAAATCGAGTCAAACTTCAATTGCTCTTATTGTTACAGTCTAGTTCTCATAAGCATAAACTCTCCATATTGCTTAGGGCTATGGTGCTGTGTAATGATTTGGGTAATAGACCTAGAACTCTAAGGCAGTTGGCTCCAACACAAGACTTTGGTATTTTATTTCTATGCCATTTGGAGTATAATATCTAAATTGGTTCAGTGAAATATAACTCATGTCATTTTGATTTAAGAGGGTGCTGGTGGTCACTACAAACTTTATGAGGTGTCCTTCTTTAATACATGTATGATTTAGGGATGTAACCGAATATGAATACAATATTTGGATTGAACAAATAATGTGTTATAAACAGATAGAAATATAGATATGAATAATTTTTTAGAAAGCTTCCCAGAAAAGTTCACAGGGAATCTGGTTGAGATTGGAGGTGTACATTGGGACTAGGATCCTGACGTAAAAAAAAAAAACAAAAAAAAAAAACTTGGCCACAGCCACTTCAGGTTTAAATCCGAATACAAATACAGATACGAATATTTAGAGCAGTAAACATATACAGATAGTGCCATAGTGTTACACCAGTAGTGTGAATGTAATATTTCATCTGTCTCCATTGCAGCTGCTGAAGTCTCATACAATACAGCCTTATTATTAGATAGAATACTAATACTATACCATGATATTCAATGTGGAATAACATAAGTGCTGGAAACGTTTATAATTTTTGTCAAACCAATGGATGACTAACAAAGGTCTATTTTCAGAGCTTACATCAATTGCCATTATTTTCACACTCCAACAATAATTCATTCAGTCCTTAAAGTCTGAGAAGAAAGTCTTTTAAAATAATTAATATCATGGGAGTTTTTGGAATAAATAATATCGTGGGACTTTCCATTTAGTGCATCTTCAGCACAAACCTCACACATGCGACATGGCACATATGGTCTTTGATTAACCTGTCTGCCTTGATAAATGCAAATGTCTGCTATTAACAGCACTGGATTCAGGCTGTGTATGATTAGAGAGCATGCATCTGAGCTGCTGTCTTGAGACTACAGGTCCCAGTGAGCCTGCAGAAATGAATGTTATCGGCAGAGAAAACTCAGGCAGCTTTCGCTTTGTAATGGCAATGACAGGACTGCTTTAACTGGGTGGATTTCTTCAGTGAGACCTGATGACCTGATGAGAGTGTGTAACGGAGCATGCCCCGAGGCAGCACATCTACTTCAGAAAGCGAAAGAAAACACTCAAACGGAGAGGAAAAGCTACAAATGCTCAATACAGGCTTTTCAGGATGACAATTACAGAGCATGAGAATGAGTGGGGAGAGTAGAACATGATACTCCTATTTCAGTGTATTGAAAGTCTTTTGAGGCTTGATAGCAGACACCAACTTTACCACTTCACCATTCAGGGGACTTGTATATCTTCCATCTTTAGTTAATTTAGCCAGAAAATGCTCAGTGAAACAGATTAATCTAGATACCATTAAATAACCTTTCATTATCATCATTATGTAAACAAGAAGAAACTGAATGTTTATTACATGCTTGATTTCTAAGGAGATAATTGGTGTTCTTCAGGAAATAACATCCAGGCACTGCTTCAGTTAGATTATTATACTTTTGAGATGCAGGGACATGCTGGCCTCATAGAAAAAAAAAGTAGAAAGCTCATAATTGGTCCACAGGCAATTTCAGATTACTGGTCTACATATGAAGCTACAATAAAACTGTGTTCTCCTCAGAAACAAAGCTATATTAGATATTACAGAGGCTGGAACTGATTTCTTTCTAGCCTAGATTGTAGAGTCATGCAGCCTATTAATGACAGTCATATCAGGTGATTTGTCCTTCATTTGGGCTAATATTTTTCAACCCGCTCCACTGACACAACTGTAATGCCATCTGTAAAATATAGTCACACGTGTAATGAACGTAAATAAGGTGGATTATTCACTACATCATCCTTTTACTGCCAAAATGCCATTGGATGAGAAATTAACCCTACTGACTTTCTCAAGATTTCCATCCAGTTATTGTGCTACATTTTAAAAACACATCTATACCCAGATTTCCTCTTGCATTATGTATAGTGATGTCTTTAAGTCACCCATAACTATCAGTATCAGAATGATAGTGCATCAGCTTCCCATAATCCTGTTGTGAAATCCCTCCATGACAAGAGTTTTACTGTGTCATTTTGTTAGATCCAGGTTGCAGTGTTTGTATTCATTGTAGATGAGCCATCTCTGAGAAATGACTCGTCCTGAATATCTATTGTATTCCCGTTTGTTTTATTTTATTTGAGAAAAATAGAGAGTAGAAGAGTAGAAAGTTGAATGGACAATGGAGAATCTCCCTCCTCCTTCTCATGATGATGATGATGATGATTGTAATCAAAATTTTGTAATGTGATTCACATGACTAGATATATTGATCTCATCTATTTCAGCATTGGGGAAACATTTTTAGCCCAAAAGCCGCTTAAAATTTTTGAAACTCTATAGCAGGCTGCTTCACACTGCTGTTAGTGACACTATGCTTTATATAGCTAAGTTTGAAATGTAACATCTGTTTATGTTAATGAGATTATTATTATGTTAATGATACAACCACTCACCCAAAGGGCTTCATGATTAATGTGAGGTGCTATAAGCTGTGCAGCTGATCACTGATAGTTTTCTGAGAACATATCAGTACATTCCTCCAACACAACTGAATAAACCTTGAAATTTTCAATTTTCAAAAAACATGACAGATAATTGTTCTGCAAAATAAACTTATTTTCTCAAATTAACTCTTGCTCTCTTACTGAGAACATTTGCTCCACCTTTCACATACTCTTTCCAAAATGCCACTTATGAGAAAGGCTTAGATTATATATGTGTGTAGAATGGCAGTAAAACATCTTGAAACAGCTTGAAACTTGTTAGTTAGTCTGCTGCCAGTCTGCTGTCAGTTAGTCTGCTCCTCACATAATATTGTTAGCACAGTTATAGCACAGTGTGGCACAGTTCCTGCTGAAAGAGGCCACTGCCATTAGGGAATACCGTTGCCATGAAGGGGTGTACTTGGTCTGCAACAATGTGTAGGTAGGTGGTATGTTTCAAAGTAACATCCACATGAATGCCAGGACCCAATGTTTCACAGCAGAACATTGCCCAGAGCATCACACTGCCTCCGCTGGCTTGCCTTTTTCCCATATCTTCCCCAGGTAAACAATGCACCCGGCTGTCCACATCATGTAAAAGAAAACGTGATTCATCCGACCAGCCCACCTTCTTCCATTGCTCCATGGTCCAGTTCTGATGCTCACGTGACCATTGAGCTTTCGGCGGTGGACAGGGATCAGCATGGGCACTCTGACCAGTCTGCGGCTACGCAGCCCCATAGGCAGCAAGCTGTGATGCACTGTGTGTTCTGACATCTTTCTATCATAGTCAGCATTAACATTTTCAGCAATTTGTGCTACAGTTGCTTTTGTGAGATCAGACTAGATGGGCTACCCTTTGCTCCCTACGCACACCCATGACCTTGTTGCCAGTTCACTGGTTGTCCTTCCTTGGACCACCTTTGGTAGGTACTAACCACTGCATACCGGGAACACCTCACAAGACCTGCAATTTTGGAGATACTCTGACCCAGTCATCTAGCCATCACAATTTGGCCCTTGTCAAAATCGCTCAGTCCCTTAGGCTTGCTCATTTTTCCTGCTTCCAACATATCAACTTGGAGAACTGACTGCTCACTTGCTGCCTAATATATCCAACCCCTTGACAGGTGCCACTGTAACAAGATAATCAATGTTATTCACTTCACCTGTCAGTGGTTTTAATGTTATGGCTGATCGGTGTGTGTGTGTGTGTGTACGTGTGTGTGTGTGTGTGTGTGTGTGGTCCATTCTGTGTTAAAACTATGTTCACTGTCACTGTTTTTCAAAACTCTGATTCTCTGGTGAATGAAATTGGCCTCGGTTTTGTGCACCAAATAGCAGCAAGAATAATGGAATATAAGAAAAATAATAATAAATAATATGAAAATGGTAGGATATTTCACATATTGACTAATTTATTTTTGGCCTTAAGGGCTGGTTTAAACTAGCTGGAGGGATTGCTCTGGCTGCAGAACCATAGTTTTCCCATCTCTGTTTCAGAAAAATTCAAGAGCCATGTTTATGTTTGTCACTGCATATTATGTGACCTACAGTGTCAAGCTTGGTACTACACTTCAGACTGTTTATCCAGTGACTCTTGCATAGTAATTTGGTGTTGTATAGCCATGTGCAATACCCAAATACACCTTTGCATAGGTAATTTGCATTTAGCATTAGGATTTGTATTGAAAGAAGTATCATTACATTTAATTTTGGTCCATATCATTTTTATTTCCAGAATGCAATAAATCCAGAGTTGCAAACACTGTCATGTTTTCACTACGTTTTATTGATTTCATAAGAATAATTAGCATGTGATCATTTTTAATGACATTAGGATGGATGGAAACAAAATTTACTGCAGGTAAAGTCCAGAGTAATGCCATAGTTGATGTTTCAGCTCTTTGGTGGAACAGTGGTGTTGTAATGATGCACAACACACAGATGCCATACTAACTGAGTTAGTATCTGGTGTTAGTCATTAATACTCTAAAACATTTTACTTAAAAACTAAAATTTGTATATATAGTAAAGTGTCTGAAAGAGCTTGCTTGCACAGCTGATGAAAGACCTTTTTTCTGAAATGTGCCTATTCATTCTCAGAATGCCAAGGGCCAACATGTCCTATTTTTCCTAGTCCTATTCTGGTACTATTGATTTTACACTTCATCATTTGCCAGAAGGGAATTTATAGTGTTTTTTTTTTTTTTTTTATGAGATGAATCAACATCAACTAACGAACCCAGTGTTTTTGCAGCTCTCTTTTCAAACATGGTACTGCGTAAAAACACTCATACCTAATGATACATGGTATGACATTGTAGGACTGACATTATGCTGCTGTTCTCTCCATTTACAAATAGCATCTGCACATAATTTATACTTTTGTCAACATGCAAGTTTTCAGAGTTTACAATAAAATGCGGTGCAGCTAGAAATGCCACTTCGATAAGCATGAATTTCACTATTTAAATTAAATAAAATGTCTCTACCATCATGCAAATCTAATCTAACAAATAAGTCTAAACTTTTAATTTAGATCTCTCTCTCTCTCTCTCTCTATATATATATATATATATACGTAATTTCCATATTAGCTCTATATCAATTAGTTCTTTGCTTTTTTTTAAATGAATGGGAAGTTAATTGGCCAAAAGTGAGTGGTGGGTTGAATGGGCTGATGTTAGTCCATTACTTACTACAATCATATAACAGGTATTATTTGAGTTGCCACAGATGGAGTGGGCTTTTGGAAAATGGTATTAATGGGATACAATGACATCGTCTTGAGCTAAGCTTTTCTTTCTCTCTCATTCTATCAGTTTCGTGGCCAATGTGGCAACACTGTGAGGTTTGATCCTTTTTGTTGTGTGTTATTGCGGTTTATACCACAGCATTGCTGAATTCTCAAATCTGATTGGTCAGCAGGAATTGATTCATTTATCTATACCAGCAGCACCACCAGTAGCATCAACTGCAACGTAAATCATAAGTTTATATTAACACACATTATTCTAATACATTCTTCTATAGTAACAACTTAGACAGAAACTTTTATGATGGACACAGATTTAAAAAAAAACATGAAGTTGATGATATGGTGAAGTTTTCAATGAGAAGACATTCATTTAGCATTTATGGAAGGACTCTTCAGTGCCAGTGCTTTATAGCAGTCAGACACAAAGGCAACTTTAAGTTTGCTGACACGGAATAGTCTTTTAACACAGACCATTTTCCTGTTACATTTTCTGTCTCATTAACTTTGAGAGAGGGTGATGAGGAAAGGACTGTTCATAACTTTTATAGCAGAAGTGATAACAGAAGCTAACTTTGTGGAAGATCAACAACATTAAATGTAACTATAAATGGATAAAATGTAGGTCATGCTCATCATTAATTAAAAGAAATGTTAGCACTGGCAAAGTGCTGTGTTATAAGAAGAATTAAACACTTCAGGGTGTGCTGTTATTTGAAAATAATCAGCTTAAGGGTGGTAACAATAACTCTGCTTCCTATCTTGCCACATTACACCACCTTGCTGTTGATTATTTTCTTATAACAGCACACCCAGTTGAGTTTTATTCCTTACTTAAAAGATGCACACCATTAGACCCAGACCAACACTGACCTTTTGACTGTCCTTGTCAAAGGAACATTTTAGGCAATAAAACCACGCTGGCAAGGAAATTCTCACATCTTTTTTTTTTGTTTATTTTGTTTACTACAAGACATTCAGTGAAATTCTTCTTATCTTCTCTACTTCAATTCTGTGCACATTTTCAGACATAAATGGGTGTTCAGAGCTCAGCAATTATCCTGTCTCGCATGCAGCATCAGGGGGACTTTCTCATGGTGGCTTACTGAACATTGCATCACAATAAGGGCTCTCAAATGAGCTCCAAATTCCACTGTAAATATCAACACACTGGAGTCTAATTAATCTTACATGCACTGACAGCATGTACATTCACCAGCACATGGTATGGAATTCTAATTTCAAGCAGAACTGCAGTGTGCAGTAAAGCAAGCAAGCAAGAGAGAAATTTGTGAAGCTATTCAGTAAAAAATATTTGGTGCATTAATAACACTAACACTTTACTATAAGGTTCACAAATAAGAATTTATTAATATTTAATTAATGATTACATAATGATGAATTTATACATGCACTATGCCTTACAAATCAAGAAGTAATGAAGTGTAATACATTACCAGCCTCTGAGTCATATATGAGTAGCCATTAATAATGACGTTAGTTAAGTGCTAACATCTTGTTAACTTATTGTGTTAATTAATACTGTGACTTGCAATATTAATTACAATAATTTACATTATTAATAGTCTTACCACTATAAGTTGGTTTGAGAAAACACGATCCAAATCAACCCACCTTATTTGGCATGATGGTATCTGTATTTTCAGAGATGCTCAATAGAGTATGTTAGAACAGTTCAGATAGCAGGTCGACAAGAAACTCTACAAGAAACTCCCTCATACGTGCTTTTCAGCATTACTGAAAGAGATTGGATTCATTTTTAAATTGAGAAAAGTCTTTAGAAGTTTTTGAGTGGCACTCCATGATAGTGAACTTTCATAGGCAACAATATAAGATGCATTATCTTTTCAAAAGATTGAAAAAGAAATTGCTTTCAGCTTATACACGCCACCTTGGAGGTGAAATCTGGATAATAATTAATTAACTGGCATTTTACTGCACAACAGGTACCATCTCTTTCTCCAGGTAACAATTTCAATTTCATTTTCACACTCCAGCAGTGATTTACTGGCTGATGTTTATGCAGTGATAGACCACAGACTAGTACTCATTCAAACTCCAAACACTGAAAAATCTGGTATTCAACACATAGTAATATTATTAAAAAACAATAGTAATTCAACATTGTAACATTTTAAGTTGGCAGTTCAGGAGTGAAGAGCAACAGATCTTACTTGTTTCCTTTTTTGTTTTTAGGAAAGTGAATTTTCCTTCTGAATTGCAATCAAGAAAGATTCAGCATTCTGCAACTCTCTTTTACATTGTTTATGTAAGGAATAAAACACTTTGTGAAGTGCTGTTAGAGGAAAATAATCAATGATGGGGTGGTGTGATGCTTGTTACCACCCCGAAATGAATTATTTTCCAATAACTCATATTGTTGCATTCCCCTTATACCACAGCAATTTACCAGAGATTTTTAATTTATGAATCAACAATGTGTCATACCATAACCATTTAATGTTGTGGAATGTCCATGAAACAAATGATTTCATGTTATCACTTACCTGAAAGCAGCTTTTCCTGTACCCGCCTCTTTTTCTCTCTCTTCAACTTAATAAGACAAAAACAAAAGAAAACAAACAAAAAACGCTCAGCTTGTCATGTTACAAAGAAACCAGAAAGTGCAAAGTCCTCTGTCCTGAAGACTTTCTCACGATGGAAAAATTCCTGAAAGTTACAAAGTGCTGACACTGGAGACTCCTTCAAAAGATGTTAATTAAACATAAAAGAAAGACTTACAAAAACAAAAAACTTCACTCATTTGCTTTGACAGGTAATGTTACATCCCTGTACACATTCCTCGTCTTTATTAATGCTCTTAACTAGCACTTCATTCTCAAGGGATCAATTATGTCAGCTACCAATTTTTAGCCCAGTTTCTGGGCAACTAACACATAGGGGTGGACAAGAATACAAGAGCTTTCACTTCATTTGTGATTTGCCCATCCATGCTGTTGAACTTACTCATTTAAAAAAAAATAATATATAGGGAAATATGGGATTTTTGATTGAACAATATGGGAGTTTAGAAATATTGGATTTATATATATATATATATATATATATATATATATATATATATATATATAACTAGAGAAAATGAATATTGATTCATATCTTAGTGGGAATACTGATAAGTACAATTCGTAATGTATTAATCTTATATTATAATTATTTATCTTAGATTATGATTGTTATCTTTCATAACAATTCCAAAATCTTTGTCCTAACTGTATCTGTTTCAGTAATGAAATATGATTTCCTTTGTCCAAATTCCTTCAAATTTGTAACTGTAAAGCACTAATTAGTGCTGAAAGAACTAAATCTGAAATCGTTTATCCCTCTGTAAAACTACTGAACTTAGACAACTTGTTGTGTTCCTGTGTGATTTTTGCTCATATCTTGGGTTCATGCATCACTGACACGCTGGAGTGAACAGAAGAACTGGGAAATCTATGAGTCAGTGTGTAAGACATGGACAGTCCCCGAGAGGACGAGTTCAGCATAGCAGCTGTCATCTAACACATCTCTGCATGATGCCTGCTGCCTTGGCAGGCCTTCCTCCTGTCCATGTTTTATTAGCACAGTTAAAGTGACTCTGCATCCTGCGGTGGGGCTGAATGAAAAACTGATGACATCTAGACTTAAATGTGAATGATTGTTCACAGAGCGCTGAGAACACACCATCATTCCTCATAACCTGCCAGAATTTGATTCAAGACGTGCATTTGTCTTTGTTTAACCTTTTTAAAAGCCCTGTAGGGCTCATTTACGACGAGTGTAGGAGGATTTTGTAAAGGCTTCAAAATGTTAATGCAAAGACTAACTGAGAGCGCTGACACTATTTATGGTATAAAAACATATTGACACCCTCTTCCCTTAGGTAACGTCTGACAAGTCACACTTCTGTTAAGCTATAACTAAATCAGTCAAATATGACCTTTTAATATCAGATTTTTTAATACCTCTGTTCACACAAGCATAAAGAAATATGTCCTTAAACAGACTTGGACTTTATAAGCAAAGTGTACTGGCCATAGCCTTGTATAAAAATACATACTTGCTTCTGCGACAATATGAGGTCATGACAATTGGCAGACTTTTATTTCTGTTTCTCATGAGAAGTCCCAAATGAATATGAGTAACCTTCTCTTCCTTTCATAGAGAAAAACTTTACAGATTCTATTATGTGTCAAATGGCATATGGACAAGCAGATCATCAGTGAATAATATTTCACCATCCACAAGCCATTCATAAATCATGTCTTCATGCCTAATTTTGAGTTCTTGGGTCTTAAATTTCTTTAATAGGGTATATGATTCTTTTCCCAGAGTTTCCGCAGTCCCATTCCAAAAATCTTATTGCATTATAACCATATTAAATGTTATTTTACATCTCATTTAATGTAATATGATGGACGATGCAAAATGAAACAACAATATTATGTTGTAATTAAGTAAAAAAAAAAGGACAACCTCATAACATTGGTAAAAGAAACCATGTTGCATGAGTTAATATTGTATATAATTACTATTATAAGTATTATGTCTCCTATCCTTTGCTGCTGTAACAATGCAAATTTCCCCACTGGGGAACGAATAAAGGATTATCTTATCTTATCTTATTGACATAGGCTGGCAATGTCAAAGTACTAGTAGAACTTGAAAATGTCAGTAAAGCTGACTATACACTTCATTACAGTGCTTATTCTTATTCTTATTCTTATTCTTATTCGTGTAACATATACAATGTAATAATATTCATTTATCCGTGCGTAGACTTTCAGAATCTCTGCATGCATACTATATAATTGTCACTGTGGTACCCTCTTTATCATTCACCTCTTGATTATCTATGAGAGTAGAACATGACATATGATTTGTTTGCATGCTTTGATATGTTTAGCATTCTCTTAAGAAGCTCAGTTGTGCTTTGCAATATGAGGTATTAAGGATTGCATTCATTAAATAAGAATAAGGTGTTAAAATGGCACAAGGCTCACATTCTGCATGTAACCAGATTTGGATAATAGAGATGAAAATGCAGTTAATTGATGAAAAGGAATCCAAACAGATGGATATTAATCAAGTACATTTTAGCAAGCCTTGTTTTGTTGCCTGTTCATGTCCGGAATACTGCATGCATCTGAAGACTCTCTGTTTTGCTTTTCACAGTGTTTAAATATTTATCACACAAGCATTAGAGTCATTTTTAATTAGCTAGAGACAGAGACCTGATAGGGATAATTAAGTCACAAGCTTTTTTTTTTAATGAGCTCTGACATTTCAGAATTATGGGAATCTTCAAACTGTGAAAAGTAATGCATTATACTCCACATAATCTAACCAGCTTTGACTCGATCATCTAACAATCATGACACTTTTGCAAGAGAATCACAAAAGAACCAGCCCTTCCAAAGATAGTTTTATTCTCGCTGCCTTGGTTTTGCATTAACAATGTTTTTAAATGAAACCTGGTTGTCTCTGTAGAGCTTTGTCAATTGAAAAGATCTGTGCAATAAGATAAAAACATTGGCCTCTGGCACCAGTGATGAAAAAAAAAAAAAAGTGAGTGCACATATGCAGTACAACATCTTTAGGCTTATCTTTATCTGACTTCAGAAATGTTTTGTGACGAGAGTGTTGTGAGTTTAACTTTGGCAAGTTTAACTTTGTCAAGAAACTTGAAATGGCCATAAAATGCATAACAGTGTTATGTATGCTTAGTAACAGATTCACAGAATATACAGTATGACATGAGGGAGTGACTATTTCCATTCCCATGCTATATTAGGAATAAAAATCCACCTTTTATTTGAAATCCTCAAAAATGCCTCACCATCCATGTGGACCATATTTGTTGGCAAATTCTTAACAATTTACCTGATTTAAAAATGAATGTTAAGATCAGTGTTAGGGTGTTTGTACCTCTTACTGCACATCATAATTTGAATCAAATTTCAAATGAAATCCAACCACATTACCCTCTCTCATTCATGCAAATTTTTCATGAGATAATATTCAGGAGATACATCTCCTAATATGAGTGACCATGTGTTTTTTTAAAACAGTAATTGCTACTTCAATACTGTTTCTCATAAATCAGAATACCAAATTAGGTAAGCACAACATGTAAGTCAGGGTTATAATATACATGAAGTAATAACACACATGAAGTACAATGAAGGATTTATTTAAATTTAAAAAGTGTATAAAATCCCAGCCTGTCATTCAGTTATTCAATGTAAAATGTATTATTAAGTAACTAGTACAATGAAACTAATAGGAAAGGTATGCAGTTATGAGAATTTAAAGGTTTAATCCTTAAGGTGATTCAGTTCAGTATTGTCTGTAGTTTATTAATTCATTCATGAGAGAGAGAGAAACAGACTCTCCCTCTCTATCAGAGAGAGACAGGGAGAGAGAAATTGAATATTAGAAAAGTGAACTGAAACATTCCCACAGGTCCCAGTCCTAAGAGAAAGTTCCAGCACCTTGTTCACCTTCTCTTCTTCTTTTCTCATCCCTCTTGTTCTCCATCTGAATGAGCGAGGAAACAGAGCACTGAGCTGCAGCATGTAGATACGCTTGTTCTCTAAGACACATTTCTTTGTTTGCTATTCCTGTCTATCTCTGTTGTTGTTTTTTGTCTCTGCTTTTGTGTGTGTGTGTGTGAGTGGGTGGTTGTGTGTGTCTCTCTCTCTCTCTCTCTCTCTCTCTCTCCAGCAGCTGAACATGAATTAACCAAACGTGAATTAAGCTTGCACTATTGTTGTATTCAAGTTTACTTCAGATATAGTGTCATAACACAACCTTATGTCTCTGAGGAGGGAACCATGACCTAATTCCTGTCTGGAACCATGACTCCATATTCCTTTACGCACTGTTATTACTGTCGCACAGGTATATATGTACTGACACGATAAACCAGCATGAGTGACACATCTCTGATAACAGAGAGGAGCTATTGACCAAAAAAGCTCCATCTGGAGCAAAGGTGATAGTGTGAACATGTTTATTATTTTTCCTCATCAATGAGAGCCCCAAAACACTCTCTGTAGAGAAGAGCTCATCCCCTGTAGGCCCAGAGATGGACCTAGTCTCTTCCACCTAATTTAAGATTTAATTTCCTTTCCTTTGTCTGTGGATACTTGAGAAGGTCCACAGCACAGGTGGAGAGAGATGCTATAGAGCTCTAGAGCTCTACTTGTGTTTGTCTACGTGTCAGGGCATGAAAAAGCTTTGCTAATTAAAATGCTGCCTGAAGTCCACTCCATCTATACAACCCTATTAGGATCCCATCATCCTTTTTTAATAATTTGTATGGAAGCTTTTTAACCTGCCTGCTTTTATAGTCAATGGTTATGAACATGTACACTTCAGAATGGTCACAAATATCTTATATGATAATATTCAGGAAAAGAGAAGAATACAGTAAAGCATTTATGAATCATGATGTGGAGCATGAAAAGGAAGAAAGAAGAAAGTAGAAGTAAACTGTGAAGCTGCAGAGATAAATAAAGTTTCACTTGAACATAGATTCTTTGTGGCTAATGTTTCTCTAAGAGGAGCTGAGAGCTGGACTAAGAGTGAGCCCCATAATGAATCAAAGACGGTACAAAGCTCCTGCCACAACTGAGTTCACATTAACTGAGTTCACATTAAATGCTACAGTAACTGAGTTCACATTAAATTGTACAGTATCTGAGCTCATATAAAAGACTTTGGCAACCCTTAGCAATAACATTGGCCTAATGTGTTCAATATACCAAGGTTCTTCTTCCCGTTCCTCCTCCTGTTGATCTACTTAAAGTATTTGGATTTAACAAGAGATATTTTGTTATTTCCTTTTCTATACTCTTGCAAAAAGATTAGATCTATAGTCTTTAAAGTTTCTTTGGTTATCCCTCTGTGAGGACATCCCAAAATAGTGTTTCCTATTACAAAAGGTTCCTAATGGAACCCTTTCAGGAAGTTAGAAATCCTTAATTATCAAAAATACATTTGAAGAACCATTTTACCTAAGCCCATATAGCACAAAAAAATACTGAAAAATAAAAAAGATTCAAATTGATAAATGATGTTAGCTGGTGGAGTTGAAAAGTAACTTGGTGAAGCCCTTTATAGCAATCGCTTCACTCCTTCTCTTTGGTCTGAATAAAGCATCTTAAAATATTCATATTGCTGCAGGAGCGGTGAGGTGGAATGAATTGTGGAATTACTTTCCTTCTTCTAAATTAGCCATTCATCCATGAGGTTCTGGTTTTAGGTTCATTTTCATTTGGCTATTTGGTCTGCTGGTTAATCAAACCAGGTTATAATGAACAAAAAGCAAGGTATAATTGAAGAATTTATCATTTAGAATCTGAGGGCCCAACATAGTTTTATAAATTGCAAGTCTGTAAAAATTAAATTAAAAGTTACGTAAGTTTGGGGTTAAATATTGTGGAATCCAACAAACTCACTGTCAGTCAATAAAATTCCTACAAAGTGAATGACCTTTGCTTATAATAGCTTATGAGGTGTCTCGAGTAACTTAAATAGCTTTGGAAAGGCCTCTTTGGACTTTACACAGATCAGCGATTATAAAACCAAGGCCGACTTTGTGAGAACAGAATTTAAAACCTGAAAATAAAAAAAAGGAAATTAATTTTTTTTCTCAATTTCTCTCTATTTTGGAGAAAATAAAATTTCTATCTCATAGATTCTCACTCTCACTTCCTCTGCACTTCTATCTTAATCCATCGTGTTCAAATGGATAATAAACCCTTAATGACAAGTGAGAATTTCAGCACTATTTCCAACATCAAAGTCCACCTTTGTAGCTGACTTTGTCTATATTTCTCAAACCCTCAGCATATGGCCACTGAGGCTGTACAGCTGCAAGTGGAACATTCATCCATTTCCTCTTCCTGTCTTTTAGCTCTGTCTGAAAGGCGACAGCTGATCACCCTCACTTCACCTCTCTCCGGAGTTTCATTTCTTTAGGGCAGATGGAGGGAGGGATGTCTAAGAGGATGGGAGGATCTGAGGAAATGTAGGCAGCAGACATGAGCATCAACCCTACATCAACACATAAACATCAATGCTATTGTTCTTCTGTAACATTCGTCCCAGATCAAAGACTCTATTTCACCCTCAGTGGCATATGGCTCTGTCTATTTGAACACATCATTGCCAAGTGCTTTGAAAAATGCATATCTGAGAGTTCTAGTGAATCCACTACCAAGAAGTGGCAACCCACTTGAACCCTGTGTTATAAGACTTATATAACCATTTCTTCACTTGTCTTGTTCTAAACCTGTTCTAATACATTATTGTTTCTCTAGTCTCATTCACAGGGACTCGCATGACAGACACCCCACATCATCTAAACTGATTAATAAATGGATTTAAAACTTGTTATTTAACAAAGAAAAATGAATAATTGTCTCCATATAATTGTATAATTGTTATAGGCTACAGGGTCAGCGCTTTGTAGTAAGATTTCTGTCACGGGAAAGTCTTCAGGATGGGAGACCTTTGTACTGTCCTGTTTCTGGGTAACATGACAAGCTGCATTTTTTTCTTTTATTACCTTCAAAAAGAGAGAAAAAAGAGAAGCTGGTGAAGGAACAAGTGTTTATAGCTGCTATAACATAAGTGATAACAGGAACTAACTTCTACTGCTGACTTTTCACAACATTAAATGTACAATATATCATTCTTTAATTAAAAAAGATTGTGATCATTGACAAATTGTTGTAGTACAAGATGAATAACATACTTCAGGACATGTTGTTATTGGAAAATAATCAACTTCAGGCTGGTAACTGTAACTCTTCACTTTGGGCTGCATCACACAATCCCGTCATTAATCCTCATTCTCCTATAACAGCACGCCTCATCATGTTTACTTATTTATTTTATATTATTTTTTAATTGATGTTATGACATACTTTATGGCAACTGGCATAATGCTTGACACATTATGTGTTACATCTGCTCTGACTTGTGTCAGCTGACATAAACTTTTTACTTATCATAACATTACATTATTTTTTTATCTTTTTATAAACTATTTTATTTCTCATGAAATTTTATACACTACTGTGCACTGTATGCAAAAATAACATGGGGCATAAAACATCAAACATTATTAGTTTTATTATGAAATGTACCAGTAATGGCAACGTGACACTTATATCACTGGACTTAAACTCATGAAAGCATATAACATCTTTCATGATACATTTATAACATGGTTAATTAAGTCTTATAACACAGGGTTGAAGGATGGTGTGCAGAAATTGTCTCCCACTAACCATAACATTTCAAGGCAGCAATTAATTAAGCAAATCTTTTTAGGGAGTAAAAGTCTGAATCCACAACTAAGGAGTGTTTTGAGTGGTGATGAAAAACCGATGCAAGTTTTATTTATTTATTTATTTATTTATTTATTTTACCAAATTACATTTCTCAAACAAGATTGCTTCATTATGCATTAATAGAAGTATGAAAATGCATTCTTATAAAGCAGCTGTGATAATACTGCATGACACATGCAGGACTATACTAATTGGGTCAGTACTAGCTGTTAATAACAGACTTTAAACAGACATTTCAAACAGTTAAAAAGCAGATTTGTCTAAGTTTTATATAATGTCTATTATTTCTTAATGTACACAGTCTAGCGATGAAGCAAGCAATTTAAAACATATTAACAATACTGCACTCTTCGGCTGAGAAAATAGTTTAATTACTTACATTGCTACTACCTGGCAACTTGAAAATGAAATTAATTGAATAGCTTCACTCCTTGTCCCAGTGGTATAGAAAAAAATCTGAATTTTGCCAGAGTCAAAAAGATCAGAAGTTTCCCTGTGTATTGATCAAGTTATTGCCAAAATCCTATTATTTTCTCATTTACTGTAGTAACCACACTGACTGAACTTTTTTCTGAATGAAGATTACACTCTGAATCCATTTAAAAATACACATACAGTGTATACATTCAAGCTAGTTAGCAAACATAGAAGATGCACAAGAATCTTTAAAAGGATCCAAAGCTGAACTTTTGATATGGTGCATACAAATGAAAATTGTCACTGTATTAAAAAAAGGTTCATGTAAGTATTATAAAGTGATGGGTAAATTACTAATTATTTATTAATTAGTCACATGCACAAGACTCCTTTAGACAGACTTCCTGTAAACATAGACAGCTCTTGGCTACATTTCATCATAGAAAGTGTGAGTAATAGCTATAAATCTGGTTAGGGAGACAAAACTTGGACAGAGAAAGTTTGGATAAAATAGAGGCTGGATATCTCTTTAGCACAGAGCATATGCTGTAACTCCCTATACAATTCAATAAATTATCATTCCTTCTGTGTTCGTGCTGTCTCTGTCTCTCTCTCTGACACATTTTCTATCTTCCTCTTTCTGTGTTTTTCTCTCATAAACCAAATCTTTACTGAAAGCTCTGTCTGTAATATAATGTACATTTATTTTCAGCAAGGGTTGTAATGGTATTAAAAAATCATGGCACTATAAGCATATAGCCAAATATCATGTTTTTCTTCTATCCTTAATAGGAATACCTGTACCCCTGCTTAATGAGGTCACTATACAACCAGCCAATCATGTGGCAGCAGTACAATCATGCACTGGTCAAGAGCTTCAGTTAATGTTCACATCAAACCTCAGAATGGGGATAAAAGTACTCCCAGTCACTTTGACCATGGCATAGATGTTGGTGTTAAATGGGCTGGTTTAAGATTTAAGAAGCTACTGATCTTGTGGGAGTTTCACACACAGATATACAGAATGATATGAAAAACAGGTCCTGTTGTTGATAAGAGAGGTCAGAGGAGAATGGCCAGACTGCTTCGAGCTAACAGTGACTCAAATAACCACTATTTACAACCACTGACTGATCATATTTCAATCTTCAACTGTCCAGTTTTGGTGAGCCTGTGCCCACTGTAGCCTCAGATTCCTGTTCTTTGCTGATGTGGCCTTCTGCTGTTTTAGTCCATCTGCTTCATGGTTTGAGCAGCTCTTCTGTTCACCATAATTGCAAAGAGGTAATGTGAGACTGGAGGAATAAAACACTTCTGGACATACTGTTACTGAAAAAAAAAAATCAACTTCAGGGTGGTAACAGCATCAAACTGAAGATCAACTTCAGGGTGGTAACAGCATCAAACCAGCATTGTTGTCCTGTTTTATTAATCATAATGATTTATTTATCATTTAATAATGATTTTGTTAGGGGACTGAAACAACCTGAAATAATGTTTTCTAAAATTTTTGATTGATTTGTTTGTTCCTTAAAAACCATGTGGTATATGAATATTTATGATCATCCCTGTCAGTATAGCCAAACCTTAATCATTTAACATTAGATTTCAGATTTCCATGTCATTTTGGTTAAAACGTTATTTTCCAGGCTAAAATGAAGCACCCTTTTCAGTGGATACCATAAAATAATCATTCCAGCATCAAACAAATGTAACACAATACTACACTGAGACAACGTGGCACATCCCGGTATCCCTGAAGAAACAGAAGGATGCATAAACTTCTGTTAGGAAATCTTTGTTTTTGTTGAGAAAAGAGTGCAAGTAGGGAAGAAAAAAAACACACTAATGCTAGACGCTTAACCTTTTATGCTAATTACACTGTGAAGGTGATTCCCTTGGAAAGCTATCTTAGGGCTCTAAGAGAGAAAGAAAAAAACCCTTCAAACCTTTAAGTAGCAGAAAAGAAAAATGTGTGTGTATGTGCGTGTGTGCGTGCATGTGTGTGTTGCCTTGTTCCACATTATTGCACAGATACTGAGTATCATCTGTATTTGACAGCAGTGTCTCCACTACACTGAGCACAGATAGCTCTAACGAAGAGGTAAACAGACTGTGAAAGCCCCGGTTAAGCCGACTGAGTTCAGGGAGAATTACTCTGTCTGGCTGCTCTGCTTCAGATTAACAGGGTTAGGTGTTTAGACTTTTCCAAAAAATGAGTGTAACTCAATCAGCGTGCCATACTGCAGGATGTAGGTAATAGAAAGCGAGTCCTAATATGTTTAATGGAAAATAATTCACGCATGAGTGGTGGAATATAGTTTTCTATCATGGATATTCTATTAGTGCTGTAATAGCTATCTTAGTGCTATTAAATTAAAGTCTGTGTATCCAAGAAATATGATGCTTGAGGTCTTTATTTAAGATTTCTCTAAAAAAGTTCAATTGTTTACAATATCACTACATACACACACACATATGAAGTGAAAATGTGATCTTGGTGACTGTGGCATGGGTGTTGGTGCTGGACAGGCTGGTTTGGTGAATACATATTACAGAAACTGCTGATTTACATGCACAACAGTTTAGACAGAATAGTGTAAAAAACAACAACATCCAGTGAGCAGCAGTTCTGCAGATGGAAAACGTCTTGGAGTATGGCCACTGGTTTTTGCTGACAAGAACACTACACTAACTCAAATACAACCACTCTTTACAACTGTGGTGAGCAGAAAAGCATCTCAGAATGCACAGTGAATTGAACCTTGTGGCAGATGAGTTACGACAGTAGAAGACCCCATTGGATTTCATTCCTGTCAGTCAGGAACAGGAATCCGAAACCGAACAATTGAAGACTAGAAAAAGACCACTTTGAGAGGGACCAGCCTCGAAAGGGAACCCATCCTCTTATGGGTGACACCCGATACTGAGAATATAAATCATTATATTTCTACTATTGTATACAATGAAGTCAAACAGAACATTCATTATAATAGTGTGTCCATGTGGGACCATCCACAACAGTAGAAAGTGAGTCACAAGTGCAAAAGCTTCTAGCAGAATTAGAGCATCATGATGAATCAGGCAGTGTGGAGGGCAAGAGGAGCCACAGCAGTAGAAGTGTGTCAGGATCAGGCACCAGCATCACATCAGACAGCAGCAAGGGGGCATGTGTAGCTGTTAGAGAACAGATTATTAGCTATGTTCTTATCATATAGTGGTTTAAAAGGGTGTACAGACTCTAGCAGGTCTATCTGTGACAGCATAACTAAAAGGAGGCAACACAGGGTGAACAGACCTTGGGACAGAAAGTCACACACGGCATTTGAAAACAAGCCTTTTTTTCATCCCTTCACTTGACTGATCACAGTTCATGCTTACATTGGTGAGGAATTAATCACAGATAAATTCTATCAGTTCTGTTCTGTTCTATTTGCTTAATTTCTTATTACTAATGTCTTTTTCTTTTAGTTCAGTTAAACATTTTAAAACTTTGTCTGCTGTCATCTGTGCAGAGTGTGTAAGCACTATTCTCTGTTTTGATGATGATGTGATGGCTGAAGTAATTAGGCTTATGACCATTTTGCTACGGCATGTAATTAGATCAACGTCTGACATCACTGTGTGAGGAAATCACAATTAATTAACAATGTTTTAGACATCTTTAGGCATACTGACTGCATTTGCCTCTGTATATTAACCTGGCTCCTTACCCAGCATGATCTTTGCAGGCAGACAGTCAAGGCAAGATAAAGTTAGAAAGATACCATAAATAAAACTTTCAAAATGTCCATAAAAATCCATGTTGCTTTGTTAAAATATCTTCATGTCGAATATGTATAGTATTGGCAGCAGAACTCAATTTTGGTCAAAGGCAACAGGGGAAGAAACAAAACAGTTTTACTGAAATAACATGTCTAAAGACAGATTTAGATGGAGAAGTTGGAGAAGCTTGATGGACAGATAACTGAGAAGAGCCAGTGGGTGTGAGTAAATACCAAAAACCCAAACTTCAAATGGCTGATCACCCATAATGTACTTTTTACAACATTTTCGGGCGATAATTCTCAATTAGTAGAAAATCTTTGTATCAATTAATGTTTATAACAATTCCAAACTTTCAGGATTGACTTCTGTAGATGCTGTAGTCTGCTGGGAATCACTATAAACATCAAACACACCAGTTCCAGTGTATAATGCTATCACAATAACAAATTTGTAAGAATTTGCAAAAACTAACTTGTATAGAAAGATACACATGGTTAAGGCTAGAGAGAGAGAGAGAGAGAGAGAGAGAGAGAGAGAGAGATGAGATTGGTGGCTGTAGCTTTTCTGAAGATTTCAATTCTATGACCTTCAATGAAATTCTTGTTTGTTAGATTTTACATTTTACATGAGATCTGATTGATTTGATGGTATAGGTCAGGTATTAATGACTGTGTTTTCTTTCCCTATTATTGCAAAAGCTGTGGAAGAATGTGCTGCCTGTATGAATAAATTGATCTCTGGAGAAAAAAACCAAAGTGTTGATTCATACTCGGTTCTAAGCAAGAATGCCAGCGGAGAACTGCAGCTCTTTCTTCCACAGCTAAAACAGGCATCTGGGGATGGAATTTTTTACAAGACGAGCCTTTATTTTCTAACATCCATCGTTTTACAGGTTGTTTAGATAAGGGTGTGAGCAGGAGAGAGAGAACTACAGTGTGGTTCAATATGTCACAACTGCAATGCTGATTATTTTTTTAGTAACAGTATGTCCAGAAGTGTTTTATTCTTATTCCATAGCAATTTTCCAATTATTTTAACCATTTATAGTTAGTGCTGACACTGGAGAACCCTTTCAAAAATGTTAAATAAATGTATTTTGGCGTTTTGGGTTGCAAATATTCATAAAAATATACAAATACAAATTATAATTGAAAAAGAAAAGGCCTGCTGCAAACCACATAACTCCCACAGTCTCTGGAACATACAAACGACAGAAATGAGGATGTTCTGTTGCATATTAAACAGAATAAAAGATAATATAGTTGCCTGTGGAAGCAGCATAACCTATATTATTCAGAGGAATAAAAATTCAAAGGCCACTTCAGTGTGCACTATGTTTCTTTTCACAATGAATCAGCATCATCTTATTTACTTGTTCAACCAAGGAGTGAAAGTCTGCTTACTGACAGCAGTAGTCCAGACACAACATTCCTCTCAGTTTGATGGCCTGTTAAATGCTTGGAAAAGAAAAAGAGCTCAAGAGCTCGAGTTCAATAGCAGAGGCTGACTCAGGAGCTCAGCTCAACGATTTTTCTAAAATGACCTTGCTGGAAGGCAAAGAGCACTCTCAGTTGACGTTATAAAGAGGAAGCCATTTCTAAAGATCAGTATTGCCTCTTAGATGTCTGATGTTATTCATAATGCTGTCACCATGTCTGCACAATCAATTCAACCCATTAGTGTTCACATTAAGCCTTATAAAGTACTTTTAAGTATATTTAATTAAAACTCTAGTCTAATTTCGCTGATAATGTTTAATATGTGAATGAACATAGAGTAACCTTTTTTTTAAAGGTACCACTAGTAAAAATAGTGATTTTTGCCTCCAAACTGTCACATCCATACAGTAGCATCCAAAGAAACTCCACACTGAAAATCTGGGATTTTTTGTTTTTCATTTAAAATTCAAAATAAACACAAGGTTTTAGAAGTTTGAAATATTTAAAACAAAGAAAGTAAATGTTCAAAATATTGAATATGCACTACTTCTAGGTCCCTATTTATATGTAAGTATACATTATATTTGCTGTATTGACCATGTTACCTGCTTTGTACAAAAGTTCAGATTTTCCTCATGCCTAATCTCTTCTGTTGAAGCATGTGTTCAGACAACACTCCGATGGAGTTGATCTAAAATGGATCATTAGGTTTTGCACAAACTTTAGTGCATGTCAGCTCGAGTGTACACTGTCTTTAAAGGAAAAGGGGACATACTAAATACTAAGAGACTTTGAAATTCATGAAAATATTTCAAAGATTCTACTTTTCACTCAAGTTGTCAAAAATATAATTTGCAAGGAAAATTGTAGTATTAAATTAGAAAAGGATGCAAAAAATAAAAGCATTTTCACTAGTGCTCTCAGACGTTTGGATCCCACTGTATGTGAGCCTTCCCAAACTGTTGCCACAATGTACACAATTGTCTAGAATATCTTTGCATGCTGTAACTTCACTGGAGTTAAGAGACCTACAGTAGTCCAAACATGTAACGGCATGACAATGCCCTTATGCACAAAGCGAGCTCCATGAAGACATGGGGTGCTTCTCAATCAGCTCCCTAATCCAGTAGTCAGGGCACTGATCAGGGAGTCGGCCATTTTAAGGGCTGTCTCAATCGCAAAATCCTTCCAGTGCACTGAAACATTAGCTCCCAAAAAAATCCCGCAATGCAAAAAAAAAAAACAAAAAAAAACAGGGAGTATATACGGTTTATATGAGTCTAACGACTTTTATTTGTATAATGATTTAAAAAATCCACTAGCTAGCCTACGATCCTGCTTGAAGTGCCATGACACAAACGTGTGTGATTAAGCCAACAAATTTATATGACATATAAAACTTAAATACTAGTAATGTCAGAAAGATATCAGTCCTGCCTGTTATTGATAAATGCCACACAGCAAAATCCCCAGTGTTGAATTAACACCCAGAGTGTTGAATTATCACAGTGTTTATATATATCCCAAAGTGTTAAATCAACACTCTGCATGTTAATTCAACACTGGGGAGTGGTGATGTTTTACAACGCGAGTATGTAGTCATGTTGCCGGAAATTCAGTGTCCCAATGTGTAGTGTGCCAGGGTCCTTACAAGCGTCTGAGCTTGTGTTCACGATAAACTGATTCACGACATAGGGAGCTAGGGAGCTGATTGAGATACACCCATGGTTTGCAAAGGTTGGAGTGGATTGCACAGAGCCCTGACCTCAACCTGACTGAACACCTTTGGGATGAAGTGGAATGCCGACTGCACCCCAGGCCTCCTCACCCAACATCAGTACCTGACCTCACTAATGCTCTTATGGCTGAATGGACAAATCCCCACAGCCACACTCCAAAATCTAGTGGAAAGCCTTACCTACAGATCAAGGCTGTTATAGCCACAAAGGGGGGACCAAGGTTGGAATGGGATATTTAACAAGCACATATGGGTATAATGGTCAGGTATCCACATGCTATATAGTGTACTTTCATCCTACCTGCATAGTATAATTGTTCAAGAAGCCTTTTTAAATATCTTTATTTAATCCTATAGTGTTAGCAAGTTTATCTGCTAAGCTGTGACATTGTGACATTGTGTTTACCTCATACATATGCTATCAGTCTATTCACATTAAATGTCTACCAATTTCCATGCCGTATGTGTAGGAAATGCACACTTTGCCCTGCCACCAGATTGGTAGAGTAGGTCACACTCAATGAATCCCATTACCATGGTCCTTCCTGCTAAAGCAACACTTTTCATTGTCTGCCTAAAGAGACCGTCAGCACAAAAAATGCAGGCTGGGTGATTGATGAAACAATCAGGACCCCCACTTACTGTGAGCCAGGTTCATCAGCTACTGATGGTGTGTGTCCTAGAAAGGGGCCAATTAAGTGAAGGATGGCTCTGTTGCTGTGGGGTGTTTTTCAAGTTTATGGTAGTCAGTAACTGACCACTGAGCCCACAACACTAAACACTCCAGTGAAAAAGTGTTACACTTAAGCTATGGGTTTAAATGATGGTGTATTCATTATCAGTATCAGTATATTATCAGTAATATACTTACTGTGTCACTGATGAGAAAATATACTTTATACCACTGTTGAGTTCTTGAATCTGATTGTTCAGAAGATGTTGATTGACAGGAGTTCCAGCTGCAATGAACCTCTTGTTCTAATGTTACTGTTTCTATAGAATCAACTTATACGAGAACGGCAGACACTCCACATTGTTGATACGGTGAAGTGTAATTTGAGACACCATTTATTTTGGAGTCTCCAGTGGCAGTGTTTGTAACAGTCAGAGGAAAAACTGCAATATTCTGATGGGGGAAAGTCAAATTGCTACTAT
Organism: Pangasianodon hypophthalmus; assembly: GCF_027358585.1. Classification (NCBI taxonomy): domain Eukaryota; kingdom Metazoa; phylum Chordata; class Actinopteri; order Siluriformes; family Pangasiidae; genus Pangasianodon; species Pangasianodon hypophthalmus. The sequence goes on from NC_069721.1 coordinate 18,485,132, forward strand.
ACATACTGCTATTGTCACAAATTCCCCCTTTCTGCACGTGGCTCGCTCCCCAGTGTGGCACGTGCTGTTCATGTTTTGTGCTGATTCTCTTTCCATGTGTTTCTTTGTTTACAGTGTCATGTGCCTTTGTATTGATTTGCATCTTGGGATTGGTGAATACAGATTGTACTCACCTGTTTCCTGTTCTGTCCTTGATTTGTTTGGGTATTTACATCTTCCTGAAATCTTTTCATGCAATTTTTATCAATAATTTTGTACCACATTTGTATTCCATGTTGTTTTCTAGTTTCAACTGTTTATATTTATATTACTATTATACTGATATATGACTAGACACTGCTATTACCATAATTCATATACCTTACTATACAGTTCAATATACAGTTCTACTATTTATTTACTTTTTTATTATGCGCACAACATTACTCATACCTCTATGTATTATTTAGTATTTTACTTTTGTATTTTATTTTCCCCATACCTCTACTTATTCTTATTCAACTGACTGTTTTGTTGCCAGAGCTCTGCAACATAAGCATTTCACTTGCCTATTATATTTTCTATCCTGTATAAACTGTATAAACTGTGATGTGACAATAAATCATACCAAATCAAATCTGTAGCTCTGCTTCACATCGGACCACATCACACCACCACATCTTTGATTATTTTTGTATAACAGCATGCCCTGTTGTGATTTATTTGTTACATATAATATAAAATACAATAAATAATAAATAAAATAAATAATGTAATTATATATTCATATTATTTATATATTAATATAATTAAATATTTATATTATATATTTATTCCTTATATAGAAACTACTTCTATTATTACTTCTAACTGCGACATACAGCATTTTTCTCCTAGTAGCTATAACACAATTCTGAACTCTATCTGTGAATGTGTGTTTTTGATTTAATGAACAGGAAGCATGCAACAAGTGGCATTTATATTCTGTTCAAACCTCCTGGGCTTTATAAAGGTCATATATACATGCATGTGCTTTAGATATATATGAAAGAATATCATAGGAGTCACTGTTGCTCTTTGAATGTGTGCGATGCAGTCTCAAATCCTGCTTTTTAAAAATAACACAGAAACAGGAATTTTCTCTCTGAATTTATGCAGGTTGATGTGTGCTGCTGTTTTGATGCTTGGATCTGCAGTATCAAGATGCATTTTAAAACTATGCCTGTGGGTCACTGTCTTCCCTGGTAGAAATGTATTCAGCTAGACGTGTTTTGCTTCTTGTGCAATGATTTCTGTTTTCTCTTGCATTTCTGTTAACCCATAAGCTATTCCCAAATGCAAGAAAGCACACTTTTGTTCAAATAATCCCCAAGACAAGGTTAAATTTTAATTTTTATTCTCATTAAAGGGGGAAGGAGATTTACTTAGAAAATCAGACATTAAAATATATTGTTTGTGTGCTTTAAAAACCTCACTGTTGATCATAATCATGCTTGAGGCCCAGCGTTTTGCTGTGCTGACTGCTGTGATATTTCTTTTTGGGTATTTCACTGTACATCCAGGAAATGGAATGAAACTATATAATCCTTTCGATTGCCCATAGGAGTTTTGTGACGTACTGCAAAATTTATTTGCCATGTGCTGAAAGCATTCAAAATTGGTAGAAGTGATGTGTTGTTCTGAAATTGACCTACATTTAAAAAAAAAACAATACAATGCTTAAAGATTAAAAGAAAAGCTTGCAAGAGAATCAGGCAGTGCAATACGTTTAAGCTTTGTGTGCTGGAAATTAGCAGCAGATTTCCTTGGACACATATACTTGGAAAAGGAGAACAATGGGTTTTTTTCCTTCCCTACTTCTTTCTTTTTAGGGGATGTGTGTGACTGGAAAACTCTATAAATAATATGTTTGGACTGCTGCATTGATGACTAGGAGGAACATAGTGACTCAGTTAAGAAAAGATAACATGCAGCCCTATATACCTGACATAATGACTAGTCGGGTTGTCACTCACAGAATGGACAAGCACACACAAAAATGGTGTTTTGGCAGTTACTCACACCCACTTCCTCCCCAAATTTGCAATGATATCCATGAATCACGTTGTTTGAAAGGATGCAAAGGTTAACATTTAAGGTTAGGATTAGGGATCTGATTAGCAGTTAAATATTTTCCTGTGATTGAATTCATAAGAAATTGACCAAAAATACAATTTCATGCCCTCTAACTTGTACATAGTTCTTATAGGTTTATGTTACACACACACACACACACACACACAATTATTAATGAAATGAATAAACACTGACTATTTACACGAATCTGTACCTTTACTATTTACATTGAATGTGTATATCAGACATTCTGAACTAGGCTACGTAAGAAATAAAACACTTTGTGGTGAGGTGTTATAAGAAAATAATCAATCAAGATGGTGTGATCCATCCTGAGGACAAAAGGAGTTACTATTACCACCCTAAATTGGTGAAGACTCTGTCCTCAAGGCAGAAAGCTTCACCTCTGTCAGTTACACAGCACTGACGCTGGAGACTCATTCCATAAATTTCCTTAGAGAAAATTTCCCATATTAAAGATGATTGACTATTAATCTTTCGATGACATTGTTTCAATCCATATATTATGTGGGGCATCCTCCAAATGAGTCCCTATGAATTAGCTGTTACTATACTAGCAGTAGTGTATTAGAACGAGTACATTAATCTAAATATTTGATTTGAATTACAGCTGGCTCGGCTGTCAGAGCCTTCTGACCAATCAGACTTGAATTCAGCAGCACTGTGATATAAAAAGCATTAAGAAAATAATTTGTAGAAAGAGGAAGATCTATAACAATGGACTGGTTAGCTTCTTCTTGCATATTTATTCCCCATTTCTCAACTTAATTACTGAATTCAAACACTTCAGATAGCTTCACAACAACTGTGATATGCTTTTTAGAATTATATTCATGAGTTTAGACAGACCAACCTACCTTATAGTGAAATAGTCATCAAACACATGACAAACAGACAAACAATAAATAAATTAGTATAGAAAGAAAGATTAATATATGATATATATTCTTCAGGACAGTCAGTCAAGAAGGTGATCAATGATGGCTCAGATTTTCTTCCTTCTTTGCCAAAGACAGTGTGATTAGCAGGCTCTATAAATAATATGCTTGAACCGATGTGTGGATGATTAGAGGGGGAAGTAAAGGTCATTCAGCACAAGAGCACTTTGACATGAGCAGGCTATATGAGAGGGAGAAGAGCTTGATCTATGCTGAAGGGGCTGATTAGCAGCAAAAACCTGATTGCAATGAAAAACTGTTTACATGCTATTTTTAATTGGTACTTAAAATCCTTTATGTAGTATTATTCAGAAAGAAGAAAAATAGAAGTAACCATGCTCTCTCTCTCTCTCTCTCTCTATGTATGTGTCTTTGCTCCATAATGCTCCCTCGCTGAGAACATTTTAGGTAATAGTTAAAAAGGTCTCATAGATAAAAGACTTGTACAGTATAGAGCATACATAAAAGCTACCTTTACTCTATATACAGTATCTTTATTCACAGCTGTACTAGTGATGGAGTCATTATTATTATTAAACGCACTGCAGGTGTATCACATACACTTTTACTTTTGCACAAGTTTTCCCATGTTACTTTTCTTTTCACTATATATTTATGCTAACGTAACGTGTAGGTGTGCGAACATCTTTTATATACTATAGTTTATATTTGCTAGGTGATATAATTTTTCTGACAAATAAAGAAGAATAATTGCTATCTATCTATCTATCTATCTATCTATTTTAGTACTTGAGTAGCTACTTTCCCTTTTAATAAATCATTTTAAGAAAAAAAAAAGGTTAAATTTTGACACATAGCCCATACTTTCACTGAAGTATAATTTTTTTTCTGCACTTCGACCACCTCTGTAAATATTTGTTTATTTGATCACTAAATGAGCTAAGAATAAAGTGAGAATAAACTGACCCGACTCCAAGGACATAAATCATAAACCTCCTCAAAATTTAAACAGTTCAGACAAACAGTTCATTACTATTCCAGACATGATGCACGCTCCCCCCAGATACGCAGAGGACATCCATCGCAACAGACTGGTTAATGTCTTGTCATGAGACATATGGAGATACAGAGACTGCATCACACTGAGTGTGTGTGTGTGTGTGTGTGAGGATTTCTCATATAGCAACATAGGAGTTCACCATTCATTATGTTAAGGTAAAGAGATAAAGAAGAGCGGGAGAAAGGAAAGAGATAAATCTTACAAACACATAGCTAGAAGAGCTTTACTCTTAAGAGAACCACAAATTAGCTTTACTAAGAAAATGAGCCATTAAATCTAAATAAAAAAAACAGTATTTTCAGGATAAAAGCGTATATTTATCACATTTACACCAGTATTACTATAAGGCAACATTATTAACATAAAGATTATTTATATAGAATTAGAAGAAAAAAGGGAACAACAACCAAAACAACAACAACAACAACAACAACAAATAATAATAATAATAATAATAATAATAATAATAATTATTATTATTATTATTATTATTATTAAAAATAAAAGTGGCCAGTTTGACAGCATCCATTTTTTACATCCTTATTCTGCTCATTTTGAAAATTTAAAATAAAACACTGATTTCATTTTATTTTTCCATCTACCGGTTTTGAGGTCACTAATCTCCCAGCTCGTAATATCATATAGGGTTTATGTAAAATGGAACAATGATAGCTTTCAGTTCATATTTCAGAGATATTTCCCTCAGGTCTTCCGGTGGCTACATTAACTGTGCCAGAAAAATAACTTTCCTTCTTGTAAACTGTAGCACGTCTTCCTGCATTAAATTAACTTTCTCATAAATCCTATTAAGCCTTTAGTTTCTTGGAGCATCCCTGGAGTCATATGTTTCACCTCGAATGCATTCTAAATAGATTTTGTTAACCTTGTGAATGCCTGGTTTCGGAGATGATGGCTCTTAACATTCCTTACATTCAGTGTTGTGTTGAGAAGGGCTTAGCAGCTTCCAGGAAGTGCATCTATGGTAATGTTGCCTGAAAGCACACAGCTGAAAAAGTGAAGATTGCAGCTGTGTGTCACACCCCTCTTGAAAATGTGCAGGGAAAAGAATCGTCTAACACCATGTCCACGATCCCGCTGTTGTGTTTTTCAAGTCAATGCGCTGCTAACACCTATTTTTTTTGTTTTTCTTTTAGTGTGTCTCATTTCCATATGAAAAAGGGAAGATTTTGTTTGCCTTTTGATAGTGGATTCGTTCAACTGTGCATCCTAGTTAGCATCTGATGCTATTCTGAGATTTAATAGGGGACATGTTAGCTTTGTGTAGCTCATACAGCTCTCTCAGGCAGTTATTCATAAACCCGATCACCACAAAGTTTTGTATAAATATGTATAAACAAACAATGGTAAGTGATTTATTCCATTTCAAAAGGGCAAACACTTATCTTTGCCTCTCACCCTTTGCAAGGAGACCATGCTGGTATTTGACTGTTGCTTATTGGGTTGGTGAAGGAGATTTCTCAGAATTGCTGGCAAAAATGAAAAGTAAGATAAAAACCGAGATTGTTTTAATTCATAAAAGGCACAAACACAAAGGGTTTTTCACTCTGTGACCATGAAAGTGTTGCCAGGTCTGTGTTTTTTCTGCAGAATTGGGCTATTTTAGCAGCATGTTACACACATTAAATTACTTATTTATGTGACGTTATCTCCTCTCTTAAGCCTGCCTCTTATTTCCATTCATAAAAAGCTGGGTGCAATAGATTATTGTATTATGTTACTTTTAAATAGTACAGTATATTGGGCAATGGTAGTCATGATATTGGACCCTACATTGCAGTTTATAAGGTAATATCTATAAAGGGCACCTTTTGAGTTTTTGTACATAATTCTGGGCTGTTTTTGTCACAAAGACCTGGCAACCCTGGATCATGGCACAATTGCACAGACTCTAACTGACTGCATTATGGGTATTCAGAAGCCAGCAGCTCCACTCACTCTACAGTCCTGCATTAAGTCTGTTTACCACAAAGCATTTAAGAGCGAGGTTTACGCTATCTACTCCTCCCAAAGGTCCATTTTCACCAGTCTGCCTCAGACCCACTCTCTGACCTCAATAAGCGTAAAAACATTAAACCAAACCAGAGAATGGTGTTTTATGTAAATCAATGCACAAAACCCTCAAAAATCAACGCTCATTGTAAGGAGAGTGCAGATGAAGCAGAGGAAAAAGGAGCTCCAGAGGGAAAAGAACTCCTCCACCTCATTACTGCATACTAAAGCTCCACTTTAGATTAACACTATTACTGCAGTGCTTGGATGAGTAACTCCTCTCAAAGACATGCTACGGAAACGCTAACTCAAAACACTGTCGTGATGGAGCTTTCATTTTCTCTCAGCTCAGAGAAACCACTGCACCTGAGACGAAGTGCTCAACTTTTTAGGTGGTGAACTAGCTTGCAGGATAACTTGCTACATTTGGCTAGCAGACTTAGCTGACACAAAAGAAGAAAATGAGTCTATAAATGTGGTTAATCTTTCTCAACACTGAGGATATAACATAGTCAGCTAATGTAAGTGTACTTGTTTCTATATACAGTATGTTTGTACATATCCCTTATAAAATCTAAGAATTATTTCAGGTAGCAAACTGACCTTTGGCCAAAAATCGGATGGTCTTTTTGGTCCAACGTTGTCCCAGCAGACAAAATGACAAAGCAATGGCTGACATTGGGCCAACATTGGGTGCTGTTGTTGGGCCAACATCATTTTGTCCGTTGGGCCAATGCTGGGCCACCAGGAATGACAGACTTTCAGCCACCTTTAAATCTACCTTGCCAATGCTGGGCTACCATTGACAGGGTTGTTGAGAAAAGTTCTCCTTTGCTGACATTAGGCCAACATTTGGCCAAAGTTGGGGCAATACTGTATAGAGAGGGCCAATATAGCGCCCCAAAATAGATATTGTGCCTGTGTCAGTTTGCTATCTGGGATGAGTGTGCTAAGTAGCTAGCCAGTGAACTCACTTGCAGCTCTGACTCATTTATAATTCTGATTCCACTCATGTTTTTATGTTTCACCATCAATGATATAATACATTAAATAATACATTAAATGGGTGGCAGAAGTTCATGGTTTTAAATTATCTAGAAACATTTCTATTTCCATGGATTAAAAATAACGTAAATTTGTCTTGGTTACCACACAAAAGAGCTAAGCGATTTTCAGCTGCTCTATGAAACCCTGTGCTGAGTAGAGAAATCCTGACATTTAATTCAGGAAGAGGAAAAAGACAGGTGGAGCAGAGAGCAATTTGTCGCCTGCTGCGTGAAAAATCCTTTATACTGAATGCGTTGTGTAACAAATTCTGCATACAATGGACTTGGTGGAACTTTAAAAACACTTTAGTTTATGACCTTCATCTTTTCTCTACTTGACTGCATCCTGTACCAGCATGATCTCATGCTCCCTAATTCACACCACACCATTTATCTGAAAAGGTTATTGTATGAAGGTTGAATATAGAATTTGTATGATTTTTTTATGCAATGAGGTTTTCCTGTACTGCGTCACTCATTTGACAAGCAGTCTTATCTTGGGCATAAACAGCCAACAGCTGCTTCATTTCTGTCTGATCTCACTTCTCTGTTTTATATCAGCCACCACAAGAACGTAACAGCCCAGAAGATATACATGAGAAGAATCCATCTAGATAAGATTCCATCCACTTTCCCAGCAATTATTTGCTTCTGTTCTCCTTACACACACACACACACACACACACACACACAGATGCTCTCTAATACCCACACCTAACACACATACAGACAGTCTGCACTATCTTCTTCAAAGTTGTACTCAGCTATCATCTCTCTCTCTCTCTCTCTCTCTCTCTCTCTTACACACACTGATACACACACACACACACACACACTCACTCACACACAGATGCTCTCTAATACTCTCTCCTATCACACATACAGGCAGTCTGCACTATCTTCTCCAAAGTTGTGCTCAGCTATCATCTCTCTCTCTCTCTCTCTCTCACTGATACACACACAGATGCTCTCTAATATCCTTTCCTAACACACACACACACACACATACACACACAAATCAATAACACTGAAAATACATTTCACTGTTTTGGGAAATGCATCATACACTCATGATCTTTAATGTTACATGACAGAAAAAACACACACTTTAATGGAGGCATTCATGACTTCCCGCTTCTGCGTTGTCAAATGCAGCATTACTCTTTCTTTCTCTGTCTATCTCTCTCTCTCTCTCTCTCACACACACACACACACACACACACATGCAGACACACATACATACATGATAAATGCATGTGATAATGAGTTTAAGTGCAGTGGCCACTGTGGTGAAAGCGGCTTAATTCAGAAAGCTTTCTAAATTGAGAGTGTTTTTTTTTTGCAGTGACAGATTTGCATTGTTTGTTTCTTCTAAAGTGCAGTCGAGGATAATGGTGGTAATTTTCTTTTCAGACAACATTCCTGTCATCCAGTGATACCTACAATTTCACTACATATAACAGAGGGTATCATTCAGACCATGGAAATGCTGGACCAATGTTCTGGATAGTTTCCAGAAGAGAAAGCAGCAACAGTGAGGTATGTGACAGAAACAACAAGAAAGAGGGTGAAAGTTTGCTGTGGAATAAAACGCTTGTTTATAATGGCATAACCTTTTCATTAGAGCTGTGCGCTATGAGAGCAGCAGAGACAGAGCGAATCAGAGCCAAACAAGATGCTGTGCATGAATGTGTGCATGCGTGAATGCTTGTGTGTGTGTGTGTGTGTGTGTGTGTGTGCGCGCGTGTGTATGTGCTGAAAAACTAATACTGCTTTCAACTAATATTGCTTTCATATTTTCCATTTCATTTCATACTTGGTTTGTCATCTGAACAAATATGTTTTGAATAAACAATACTTTTTTTATTATTAAATCCCATACCACTATTCTTTTTATTTTAGCTGAACTCATCTTTTCCAAGTCACCAACATTGTATATTTTTAATTACAAGATGAGTCTTGGGTCAGTTATTTTCATTTTTCATTTCTTTTTATTATCATTTTAGGATTATTTTTCAGCAATATTATGCTGAAAATTGTTTTGCATTTTCTTCCATTCACTTATTTCATATAAACCTGTGGATTTTGGATTGTTTTTAGTGTCTTTCACCAGAAATTTCTTGTCACTTCACTGCATTTGCAATGTGTTTGTAACCAACCCAACTGCAAACTGTAACTCACTGTCTCTTTTTTCTGTTGGGTGACACAGTGGTGAAGCAGGTATCTGATGAATGAATGAATGAATGAAAGAATAATATGCTAAATTTCTAATGCATAGTTATGTTCTTTGATGACTGATGAATTCTTGATTGCATCACAATATTTTCAATGAATACAAAATATAATATCTTCACACTCAATATTTGATTAACTAATGAGTAGCAATTGATTAACAAGCAGCTATATTCTTATGTATGTCGGCATAATGTAATGTAGCCCTGTGACATAACACTAGTTAATATTTTTTCATTTGTGTTATTTTGGACAAGTGTAAGGGGCATTTCCATTTCCATTCCCATGCTGATTTGTGTTCACATCTGATCTAGGCAGAAGTTGCATGCTAAAAATTTGCATGCTAGGTTTATGAGGCCATAGACTGTCCCATTTCTTATTTCAGGCTGAAAAATGATGTTCGAAGTCCACCTGGAAGCAGACTCAGCAGTGGCGTCTTTCCCAAAACGTTTTGTGATTATTTGTAAAGACAAACAACAGCGAACAGATTTTTTTTTGAAAAGCAAGGCATGGTGGATGCAGCAACTTTAAAGCTTTACAGTTACAGCTTATATGAAACAAATCTTGGAAAATTTGATATTAAACTGAGTGTGATCAGTAACCTGATTAATATTGATATTCTATACATCATCATCTTCATCATCTACATCATCTACATCTAGTTTTACATCTCATTTTGCAATCATTTTAAATTTGTAAGTGTGATTGTATGCAATTTGGTTTTTGGTGGGATTGATGATTATGATGATGGTTAACTTTTTTTTTTATTAATTTTTAATTAATCTCTGAAAGGGAAACAGAATTTTGGTCATTGCATTGCAATCATTATTTCCATTTCTTGTATAATCAGAACAAGCATTTGAGTGAGTAATAAAATCTCTTCACTGGTATCATTGAATGGTGAGCTATCATGAAAGCACTACACAGAACACAACTGGAATTTGATGAATTCTTAAGGACTGTCCAGATTGCTCGATTTCACACCTCTGATTACTGGCACACCACAGGTCTGCACCCTAATGACATCACCAAAGTGCAGAAAAGGAGGAGGATGTGAGGGCTTAAGCTACCATTTGGCATTTGACAGAGCCCAAATGGTGTAGTCAATCTAAGGGTCAAAAACAGGAAGTGGAATAAAAGTCAAACAAACTCAAGAATAGAAATACTAAAAGTGTCAACCAAAATTCATGCATAAGGCATGAACTAGAGAACACTGAACAAACAGCTTAAAATTGTGGAGCTGACTGTTAAGTGGTGTGTGAAAATTGAGTGCATGGTGATGATCAGTATTCTGGTGTGTGACTTATATTAGATATATAGGATCCATAACACAAAAGTTGTATGTCATACACACGTATATGAAGGAATAATATGGAAATCACCTTGCTAAATAAACACATATGGCATAAAGGATAATAATAACATTACAGTATTTGTTTTTACATGATCACTCATGGTCTTCTTTGCCAAAGAAATCCAATATCCTATTTCACAGCTGAATGGAAATAGCATTTGTTGTGCTGCTTTAGACTGACTGTTAGCAGAGTCACTTTGCGCAAGAATCCTACTGTCTCCTACTGAGTGTCTTAAAGTGCCAGAGACGAACAGAAAGCCAATAGCACTGTGGATTGAGTAGAATAGGATGGAGAGAGAGAGAGAGAGAGAGAGAGAGAGAGAGAGAGGAGATGCACACTGCTGTCAACAGACTAGTGTTAAATGGTAGCTGTTCTTGTTCTATTTCCTAAGCTGACAAGGCTCGCTCTCCTTTTCTGAGTATAAGGAGAAAAGAAAGAGCTGAAATGTTTCCCTCAACATGCTCTACTGAAAAAAGGCAACAATATGTAAAGAATAAAACAAGATATGGCATACTGTTATGGGAAAATAATTAATGACAGGGTGGTGTGATGTCAACTGATTGAAATAAGACTTATTTTTTACAACACCATAGTTTATTATAGTCCAATAACAGCACTTTCTGAAGTGTTTTATTCCTCTTTTACCACAGCAATTTGCCAGAGTTTACATTTTTTTATTTTTCTTTAAAGAAGAGCATTTATATCCATTTATAGATAAGTTTAATTCTGTGGAACATTCAGGAAATAAGTACGTTCCTGTTATCACTTATGTTATAGCAGCTATAAGCAGTCGTTCTCTCAACAATCTCTCTTTTTTCCCTACTGTATCATTCATAAGACAAACAAGTCGGGATGCCTCCATCACTAGCAAGGCAAGTCCTTTTTGTTACTAAGCATACTCTTGTTTGTATCGCATATGGTTGATTGTACGCCTTAAAATATTCTTCAAAAAGAAAGGAAGCTATTGAAGAAAAACTATTTCAGACATTTGACCTTGCTGTGAACTTGACTGTCTTTGGATCAATTCCAAAATCTACTCAGTTCATCTACTGATTATGACAATGGTGTCAAAAATGATGAGGCATACAGAGTCTTCAAATAAAAAAAAAATCACAGGTCACAGTTTATTCCAAGACAGAAGAAAAACTTGCAGCAACATTAGACAGAGGATTTATTGGGAGAAGTTCTAGAGAAGTAGTTATATAGAAGAGAAGAGAAAGAAGAGAAAGCAGAGCAGTAAAGAACAGTAGTTCCTTTGCGGTTACATGCTATTATATAGTGCTAAATAGTGTAAAGTCATTGGCTAAGATAAAGTATCATATATTATTAATTATTAAATGATTGGTACATACTAAAACACCGTTCTCAAGAAATCATTGCCTGTCCATTATGTGAGTAAGAGGATGAAGAACAAAACTGGTTTAAACCAGAGCCTGTGGTTTATCTGTCTTTTAGGACTGTCTGTTTGGGTTTCCTCGGGAAGATGTTATTGAAACCAGGAGCCATGGGTTTTAAAGGCATCCTTATCATCCTGCCAGGCTAATGGTGGAACAGGAAAAATGAGTGCACATAAGTTCAAAGCAATTTATATTTAATACAAAAATAAAGGTTTTGTCAGAAATACAGATCAATCAGATGATAATTCCATATAAATCCTACAACCATAATGAGAGTCTTGAACACACGGATGGACAGACACATGGATGGACCGTTGGCATCTCTGTATAGCAAACAGGAAAGAAGCTCTTGAAGAAATTTCAGTAATTTGACCTTGCTGTGACCTTGCTGGTCGATATCAATATATGATCAGTTCACCTGCTGGTTACAATGATAATTCCATATAAATCCTATAAACATTCAACCTCTTCTTCCTTCATTACATATTGTGCTAAAGACAATCTTGGATAGACTGAAGGATAGACAACCTGCAAACATAATGCCTCCACCACTCAGGCATAAAAATGCAGCTTGTCACGTTATCCTCTGTACTGAAGACTTTCCTGTGTCTGAAAACTTAAAGTTACAGCTTTACCTGTTACAAAGCAATCACACTGGAGCCTCCTTCCAAAAATACTAAAGCTATACACGTTTTATGTTATCTGTTTATGTGGTGCTTCCGCCATTCAAATCACTGTAGGTTGTTACTACAGAAAGAATAATGTATTAGAACAACAGGTTTCACTAATGGAATTACTGTCTGATCCAGTTAGAGGAAAATTAAAATCCTAACCAATCAGAATTAAGCATTCAACTGTGGTATAAAAACAAGCAATTATAGGCTAAACTAAATAAACGATAGAAACCAACAAAGGTCATTGCTGAGTTAAACAGGTCAGGCTACAGCGGAATCGATAAGTATTTTAGCATTCAACACCTTATTAGAGACATATTAGAGAATATGCTTCACATGTTATTTGAACTGCTTTCAGAAAGGATGTGCGCACATTTTCTAGGAAGTCCATAACAAAAGGCCATTACATACTGTATACCATACCACACACAATGGAGTTGATGACATTTACGTCTCACCTCTTCACTCTAATTATGCCATATTCCTGCAGTTTCTCAGAGTTACTGATGATTTGCCCATAAAGGACTGCATCTCTGCCCTTAATTTGTTCATTTGATGAAAAATCTTGTCCTTTAAATAAATTGCTAACATCTCCTTTATCTCTGAATTACTCAATTTCCAATAAAATGCTTCTTTCAGCCTCAAAATGTAAGTGTGTTGTAGGATGAATAATCGTCAACTCGTTCTCTTTCCTGATGTTTTCTCCCAGTCAGTCTTCAAAAGATTTTGATTCTGACTTGCATGTACACTTAGCCTTGTTTACATACCTATCTATGCTGAAAAGTGCATCTGTGAAAAGGGTTAACAAGGCCCAGAAAGCCAGTAAAAGGCAGGGAAGTGTGCACGCTTCAAATACAGGGTGTGGAGTTTATTTATAATTCATGTTTAGTCCTTAACAGATAAGAGGCAGGGAATAGGTAGGGGAATATCGTGGAATGGGTTAACATGATAATTAGTAGGTAGTAAGTGGACAGAGCCATGGTGGTAACACCAGAAAATGGAAGAGAGCATGGACAAAGGCTTGACAGTATGATAAAATTAGAATTTCTTTGCCCTATGGTCAATTCTGATCAGACCATTACTGGATTATTAACCATTCTTCACTCACCATATCTTGCCATTGAAAATAAGATAAAGCGGCAAACCGTATTATACACAACTTCCTACTGTTTCTTATTAAAGCTCGGACCTGCCTGTCACTCCTGCTGAAGTCAAGAACAGGGCATGTTCTCGAATCACACACAGAATAATGTTGCCTTTTGTGTTTTCAAAGAAGAGCAAGTTTGTGTGACATTCTTTGCAAAATCTTATATCTCAGGGGAAGGAGGTGAGAGACTTTCCGTCAGTAAATCTGAGAGCGTGAAAATATGTCAGGCCAATATTACAGATTTCTAGTTCACACCCTCGTCGCCAGTGTGATGTGAGTCAGGCAAAGGGCCATCATCAATATAACAGGGACAATATAACAGGGCTGTAGTGTTGCTGAGAACTGTTTAACACACTACTATAACAATGCTGTATCAAATGCTCTTTAGAACAGTATACTGAATGAATCAAATTTTCTTCAATTTCAGTATAATTCAGTTTTTTATAAGTGTTTACAAGTCTAAATCATGTCTACCTAATGGATGGATAGATGGATGGATGGATGGATAGATAGAAATCGAACATGGTGTGCAAGGCTTGGGTTGAGAACCACAGATCTAGATATGTCTTAGTTGGTAAAGCACACTTAAAAATAATTTGGCGTTTTAATTCATGATACATCACCTCCAGAGTACTCTTAAGATACAAATTAAGTTCTCAGTAAGCAGTAAGCACATTCTTGCTTTTAGTTTGGGTTATGTGAGAGTGTAATTTTGGTATTAAGTGATTTAGCTTTCTAATCAATACCTATAAGGAGGCATCTCCTCCTGAGGCCTGAAGTCGAGTTTAGCAAAGATGGGAACATTATTTTATATACTTACTTAAGAATGTTATTATCAGCATGAGAGTAATCTAGTGAATACAGATAAATACAGGTAATTTGCTTCATCTCAGTCAGATTATTTCCAAATCTGTCACAGAAAATATATCCTAGAGAATTCAGTGTTCGCTCTTTCACACTGATTATTTGACCTGACCATAAAAATGGGAAAAAAGTGAAAAGGTTAATAAAATAATTAACTTAAAAAAGTAACACAAAATAAAATAAAATAAAATAAAATAAAATAAATGCTTGACATGCAACATGTCCTGTCTGTCTGTCTGTCTGTCTCAGTAGGCCAGTTAACATTACCTTCTTTGTCACGCAGGACAACATATATAACCATATATGCTGAAAATGTGGTGTAGATCTAGAATAGGACTAATGACAGTGTCTGATAGCGTGCCTTGTAAGTTGTATAGTGTTAATAATATGATGTAATGTCTTATTGACATATAAATACATATAAGAAAACCCATCAAATATCAGTAAGATCTGTACATGGCCACAATAACATAGTGTTATCAGGTAATAATGTCTTGTTTATTTTGAGGTAAACTAATGTCCCTTGAATCTTGTTTCCCACCAAATCTTCTACATTCTTTGACAAGATTAATCACTGTAACTCCTTCTTATTATCTATACTTAGTTCCATCTGACAAATTAGGCCTACTGCAGTTACCTGAAAAATGAGCAATGACTCCATTCTGAGAAGCATGAGAGATTTTATGAAGAAACATGGTTCATCATAAATTCCTTCAAAGAGCAGATGGTAAATTTGTCCACATGAAAAAAGCTCTAAAACAACTGGAAATGGGAGTGTAAATACAAAGACTAATGAGTCTTTAAAGAGAAACAGGTGCAACTGGTAATTAGAAAGCTTGTGATGTTGAATTGGTTTGTTCAAACTGATTAGTTCATACATGTTTGAGAGTGTTTGAAACGCATTTAAGGTATTTCAAAATGTCTTCTAGCACTGTGTCTGAACTTGTGCCCTCACTCAATAATTCCTATTAGAAAGGGGTGTAACCCATTATCTGTATTTACCTGAATCATTATCTGTGTATAGTGCTCCAAATATTCATATTTGTATCTGAAGTTGGATTTGAACCAAAAGTGGGCGTGGCTTAACCCCTTTTTTGTAAATAGTGATGTATCCCTGACTGTCTTTTAACTCCATTATCATTTTTGTTTGCATCAGCCTATGATGTTAATAGTAATTTAATAGATTTAATAGATTTAATAGATTGTATTTCCCAAAATATAAACCTAAACAACATGACTTTTTTGGTGCTATATGAACCATTCTTGCAATCTCTACAAAAAAGTGCATTTCCTATTTGTATCCATATTTGTTTAGAACACATGATCTGTTTTTCTGAATAATGTATTTGCATATGATTACATCCCTGCTATAAAGACTGTAGTATATACAGGTGCAGTAACTGAGACACCTCCCTGAAATCACACAGCACTTCCTAGTGAGCTCTCTGGAAGCGCATCATCATGGCCCACTGTTACATAAGCAATATGGACGCTACAATTTCCCTAGCAACTTGATAACACAAATATACAATAGCAATAGGATCACTGTTCATTGTTATATTTGTTATGGAACTGGTGTGCATTAGTTGTAGGTGTAGTTCATTTGTTGAAGTGTGTATTGGTGGTTGTATAGTTAATTGATGTAATACAGTAAGCCATTAGGAATTTTACAATCTTCAGATGTGTCCTACCTACAGTCTTTTATAGCATAAGATGCAATCGCAAAACCAGAAGTAGGAAGCTGTGTTAATTCTTCATGCCTTACATTACATTATGTATAAGAACACAGTTCAACTGGGAACATGGAAAACATGCTATTAATAAAAAAGAACAAAAATAAAATAAAATGCAAGCAAATTTAGACACAAACAGGGACAGAAATATAGCTCTGATATATGAATTATAGCTTCTCTGCAATTTGAAAGAATTGTCATCTAAACTATTATGTGAGCCTGCATACATATTAAGCCTCCATCTCTCTCTATTGTAGACTCATGCAGTATTTTCTCCATTCTTTCTAAATCAGTCATTTCAGTCAGTCAAACTGACAGATCGACCCAAAGGCTTTTATTTCATATCAGTTCAAACTAGCAGATTTTCCATAAAAATACCTTATTATCTGACAGGCCTCATGGGCCAACTATTATAACAAGACTGAGATATTTTTCTGATCATCACAGTTGTAAAGAGTGGTTATTGAGGTACTGTAGACTTCCTGTCAGCTCGAACCGGTCTGACCAATCTCCTCTGACCTCTCTCATCAACAAAGCGTGTCCACCCATAGAACTGCCACTCACTGGATTTTTGTTATTTTTCACACCATTCTGTGTACACTCTCGAGACTGTTGTGTGTGAAAATCCCAGTACTTCTGAAATACTCAAACCAGCCCATCTTGTGGCAACAACCCTGCCACAGTCAAAGTTGCTGAGATCACAAATATTCTTCATTCTGATGTTTGATCTGAACATTAACTGAAGCTCTTGACCAGTATCTCCTTGATTTATTGGCATTGTGCAGCTGCCACATGATTGGCTATTTGGATAACTGTATGAATAAGCAGGAGTACAGGTGTTCCTATTAAAGTGGCTGGTGCATGTATATTGTGTACAGAAGAGATAACTATTACACTGTGTGCAGAATTAATTCCATTTTGTGTGGGAAGCCGAGGTAGAAAGATAACAATGACACTACATTTAGTATACTATATGTTCTGAGTCTCAGGTTTATTAGACATACTAACCCCAAAATGTCAAGTCCTACATCACATGACTGCAGTGTGTGCAATAAATGAGACTAAAAAGCATTTTCAGCATCGGGTAGTTCTGTAAGGAGCACTGGAATTGGCAAAATAAGCAACTTTGAACATGGCCTGATAGTGCTAGGCATGCCAGTTCTAGCATGCTCTAAATGTTTGTCATCCAGGGCTTTTCACACACAACCATTTTAAAGGTTTACTGAGATGGACTGAAAAGCAAAACACTACCACTATTCACAATGCTGTTGATGAAAGCAGCTTATAGATCAGACGGAGTGAGAGGAGAAGAGGAAAATGGGTAAGTAAACAGACTGGCCACAAACACGCAAATCACATCCAGTTTAACGTTGGCATGCAGGGTATCATCTCAGAACACACCACTCATCGTGCACACCAGTAATTGTATACCTACAAAGTATAAAATTGACAATAAGTGTAGCTACATGGAGATGTGCCTACTAGCGTCACCACTGGGAATGTGAAAAGCTTGTGGGGTCAATGGATAATCACCTGGAACATCAAAACTGGTGATAAGTAGATTAAAAATAGATCAAAACAAATCCAGGTTCTTTTTGCATCACACATAAAGAAGGATCAGAATTTGGGGAATATGTGTGCAATCTGTGTATGTGTGCATACGGCTATCTGCATGCTTACAGGAAGCCATTAATTTTTCCTGGAATGATTGCTTTCAGTACATCTATCTTGAGAGTGCTTATAGTAGGGCTTCCATTTGGAAACATCTGCAGGTGTGAAGCACATGGAGGAAAATGAGATACATGTGCATACTTGCTTTCTGAATAACACATAAAATTATGAGGTCAATATACACCGAGTTGTTAATGATGTAACCACATGGTTTGATGTAAGGGAGTGTAATTGAAGAGGTTTGAAAAAAAAAGAGGAAAGTGCTCAATGATAGAGAGAGACTGAGAGAGCAATTTGGACAGATATCACGGGTGGTAGACAAACACCCATGGATATCTTTAGATAAGTATACACACACACACACACAATCTAAACACACACAAAAAAAGAATGTATTATCCCTGTTGGAGCTCACCTGACGTATTCTGAAGATATTTCCTTGCTGGTTTCTCTGCAGGTGGGCCCAAAAATGCACCCGTATGGTTCTGAGGGAAGTTTCTACTCTCTCTTTCTCTATTCTTGACTTGAAACCAACCCCCCCAGTGACTCTGCAGATGAAGGCTACGTCTTTTCTCTTGGAAAGCAAACTGCGGTTGGCATGTCTAAGCCGGCGTTTCTGCTCCCCTGCCAGTGCCTGCCTGTTTCATAGTAGGTTAAGTTTATGTCGATGACAAGCCTTGAAAGGAACAATTTTCTCTTCAGGTCTGTGCACAGATATAATGGGTTTGGTGCAGAGTATGCGGGGAATCTTAGTGGATTTTAAAGTGGGTCCTAAAGGTCTTAAGCTTCACTGTCAGGGCCATTTCTTGCTATAAACGGTAGTAGGACCCTGGTGTATCCGGAGCTCACATGATTTTTAAATAGATATGCAAAAAAGAGCACTTTTCTATCATTAGGCAAAAAAGGTTTATTTATCAGCCAGGCGCAGGGGCACTTGTGGTATAAAAAAATATATTAGAAACTGCAATTTATGTGACTAAATTTGGCAACTAACATAACCAACATCACAGAGATCATGAAGAAGCAGCAATCATGAAGCATTCATATCTGGGAGAAGAGGGAAAAAAAGCATAAGAGGAGAAAAGGAGCCAAAACACCAGTAAGAAATAAATGACCTGGATTTTTATCAATTTGTCTTCTTTCTTGCTTCTACCTGTTGATTTGAAAATTTAAATAAAATTAAATTAAATAAATTAAAAATATTAAATACAATTAAAATCGAATAAGTTAGTGGCTCGCTAGCTAGTTATTATTGAGGTAAATGTTAGGACATGTTAAGTTGCTAGCTTAACAGTAGCTATGACAACAGTAGCCTGCTAACCTCAGCTGATCAAATTTAATGAAAAAAATATTTTCTTGAGTTCGAACCTTTCAGCATGCTAACAGCCTAATGGTCATTTTTAAGGTGCTATAAGAACATATTTTGGAGTGTTGTCATGTAGGTAAATTTATCCTTGTGTATATGCTGTAGTTCTTGCTCAGTTCTTTTAATTTTATTGTTTATTAAACTGTTTCCCCTGATAATTAATGCATATTTTTGTTCATTCGGTGAGTTTATTCAGTTCAGTCCATACAGATTTAGAATTTATACCAATTTACTGAAATATTTCAGTGCATACATGTGCTGCAAACTGGAGTGATTAAATTCCCAAGCGCTTCAATTATGCATAACATTTCAAACATAGCAAAAACTTTCAGTAACCTCTCAAAGGAAACGCAAGGCCACAAGAGATGGGTTCTGATAAAAAATTACTGAAACTGGAGAAATCATGGCCTAACTTTATATACATTTTCCTGAACTTTCTCACCTGCCAAGAAACAAAACAGAATATTCACTAGTGTCTATTAAATTCTAGCACTTATGTAAAACTGTACCTCAAAACTGACCTTGTCGATTTCTGTGCAACACCTCTAGTCGACATCCCACAGAATGTTTTGATGTGAAGCTCATCTCAAACATCACTTCTCAAATCTAATTAAATTTTTTTGAAGGTTGCTCAAATTTCAGAGAAGCTGTGAGTGAAGAAGTGAGAGAAGATCTAAACAAAGAAAGAAAAAGCAGAAAAAATATGCCAACAGTCCTCCTTGTGCTTTAAAATGACTAACACAAATATGAATAAGAGCACTAATTTATTTTCTTGATGAAATCGTGACCCGTTAAAGCCGTTTTTTTTTGTCTTTTTTTCTGCTAATGTTAAAATGTCTAAAGGTAACTATATACATTTTTGCATACACAAACCTGACCAAATAAAAAACACTGTCCAAGCTACTTTTATTAAGGGACTGATTTGTGCATCTGAATGAAAGCTTAAACCAGTGAATTACCTTAAGTGCATAATGAGTGCAACACTTAAAACACTTCATGTGCTCTGGCTATTCACGTAATGAAACTAAGGAACAGGGTTAAGGGAAAAAAGGGACAAAATTTACAAATATCTCTCTTTATTGGCTGGTACGTAAGTCCTCCTACCATGAAGTCAAAGTCATTTTATTTGTTATATGCACAATGTGCCAGAGAGAATTGTACATTAAAATGCTTGTGGTGAGGCTCTGTAAACTTGCTAAGTCACAGATACAAGAAAAAAGTGACTAGACAATAATTTCAATAAATATAAATACAACAAATAAAATAAAATATTGGAATGCTATTGAAATGCTATCAGATACAATACTGGAGTCATGTTTGTGGTACGTTGTTTTTTTTTTTTATCAAACTCATTCCGTATTACAAATTTGTTGAACATATATATATATTTTTTTT